>NC_081522.1:41718720-41894633 GCF_030273125.1 Centropristis striata
TAAGGAGCTGGGGAGGAGTAAAGAGCTGAGGAGCTGAGGAGGAGTGAGGAACTGAGGAGAGAGGAGCTGAGGAGAAAGGAACTGAAGAGAGAGGAGCTGAGGAGGAGGAGTGAGGAGGAGTAAGGAGGAGGAGTGAGGAGCAGCATGAACGACATGAAGCTGGCCCTCCTGGGGAGTCAGGGGGCGGGGAAATCAGGTGAGAGGAGAAAAATCTTTATCATCTTTATTCTGGGTTTGATTTATAACTTCTGTTTGTTGTTGTTTTAAATGATGATGGATGTGCATAATTAGTAAGTTATAATAATAATTAGTAAGTTATAATAATAATAATTAAGTTATATTAATAATTAGTCCAGTGGTGTAATGTAACTAAGAACATTAACTCAAGTAACAGAAACAGAAAAGAGAAGCTTTGTTGTTGTTGTTCAGCCACGAACTGAAGAGTAAAATATCCCAAAAACAAGAAAACCTCATTAATCTCACATTCACACCTCAAAAACATTTAAACATGAAACTGTGTATGTTTGTATTCTATTTATCTTTTAAACTACATTATTTTTGCACTAACATTAATATGTTTATTGTTGTATACTATATGTGATTATATGTGACTATTACTGTACTGTAATTAATTATAATCCATGATATTTAATATTATATGGAGTATTCTGACATGTACTAATCTGCATCATGTGTACTAATGTGGTTTGTTTTGATGTTTCTTATGTTCTTGAGTTTAACTAACATTGTAAATTCAGCTGTTAGAGTTTCTCACATTCTGGTTTTAATATTTTTCTTTGGTTTAAAATCTTCACTACGTTTGTTACGTTAATTCACTTCAGTGTTTAAGTTTATGATGTTGTTACACATGCATTGAGCTTGTTGAGCTGAGTTAAAATAACTTAACGAACAACAATTTTTAGGTTTCAGTCCTGTGTATTTTTGACCCCCACATCTCTCTGTAAGAGTCTATGAGGAAACTGTGTTCTGTTCTGCTCAGTGGAGGATGGAGAATAAAAGGTTTCCTGTATAAAAATACTCAGATCTTCTGCAACTCTTCAGTAAAACAACTTAAACAGACTTTCCAAATGTTTTCAGACCAAATGAATCAAATTCTGACTGTGAAACACTAAAACAATGATCCACTGACTACAGACTCTTTCCTCATGTGAGTCTATGGGAAAAGTCTTCAATGACATCATGACGTACTCAGATTATAATGTTTTACCACTACGTCAGTTTGGCTGAACGGATGTTTTATCTCTTTATACTCCATCACTAACCTCCTCCATAATTAATAATTAATAATAATTAGCTGCTGGTACAAACAATCTCTGGAGTTGTTTTTCAGTGGAGGATGGTCTTTTAATTTCCCTGTTTTTATTGGTTACATAACAAAAAAAACACTTTATTGGCTCCATTAATTAAGATTCAGCTTAAATAATAATATTATTATTCCTGCTTTGGTTAAATTAAAACGGATCCGTCAGAGCTGAAAACGCAGCAGACGCTGAGATGTGACCAGTCAGAGAGCAGCGCTCTGCCTTCAGGGGAGAAAGTTCCTCGCTGGCTGTTGTTTATGTTGTTATAAACTCCAGAAAGAGTTTAACTCTTCGCTGGCTGTTGTTCATGTTGTAATAAACTCCAGAAAGAGTTTAACTCCTCGCTGGCTGTGTTTATGTTGTAATAAACTCCAGAAAGAGTTTAACTCTTCGCTGGCTGTGTTTATGTTGTAATAAACTCCAGAAAGAGTTTAACTCTTCGCTGGCTGTTGTTTATGTTGTTATAAACTCCAGAAAGAGTTTAACTCTTCGCTGGCTGTGTTTATGTTGTAATAAACTCCAGAAAGAGTTTAACTCTTCGCTGGCTGTTGTTTATGTTGTAACAAACTCCAGATAGAGTTTAACTCTTCGCTGGCTGTTGTTTATGTTGTAATAAACTCCAGAAAGACTTTAACTCTCCGCTGGCTGTTGTTTATGTTGTTATAAACTCCAGAAAGAGTTTAACTCTTCGCTGGCTGTTCTTTATGTTGTAATAAACTCCAGAAAGACTTTAACTCTCCGCTGGCTGTTGTTTATGTTGTAATAAACTCCAGAAAGAGTTTAACTCTTCGCTGGCTGTGTTTATGTTGTAATAAACTCCAGAAAGAGTTTAACTCTTCGCTGGCTGTTGGTGCCTCTAACTCTTTACTGACACAAGCTCCTGGTTGGAGTTATAGGACCCTGGTTGGTGTTATAGGACCCTGGTTGGTGTTATAGGACCCTGGTTGGAGTTATAGGACCCTGGTTGGTGTTATAGGACCCTGGTTGGAGTTATAGGACCCTGGTTGGAGTTATAGGACCCTGGTTGGAGTTATAGGACCCTGGTTGGTGTTATAGGACCCTGGTTGGTGTTATAGGACCCTGGTTGGAGTTATAGGACCCTGGTTGGAGTTATAGGACCCTGGTTGGAGTTACAGGACCCTGGTTGGAGTTATAGGACCCTGGTTGGTGTTATAGGACCCTGGTTGGTGTTATAGGACCCTGGTTGGTGTTATAGGACCCTGGTTGGAGTTATAGGACCCTGGTTGGTGTTATAGGACCCTGGTTGGAGTTATAGGACCCTGGTTGGAGTTACAGGACCCTGGTTGGAGTTATAGGACCCTGGTTGGTGTTATAGGACCCTGGTTGGAGTTACGGGACCCTGGTTGGAGTTATAGGACCCTGGTTGGAGTTATAGGACCCTGGTTGGAGTTACGGGACCCTGGTTGGAGTTATAGGACCCTGGTTGGAGTTATAGGACCCTGGTTGGAGTTATAGGACCCTGGTTGGAGCTATAGGACCCTGGTTGGTGTTATAGGACCCTGGTTGGAGTTATAGGACCCTGGTTGGAGTTATAGGACCCTGGTTGGTGTTATAGGACCCTGGTTGGTGTTATAGGACCCTGGTTGGTGTTATAGGACCCTGGTTGGTGTTATAGGACCCTGGTTGGTGTTACAGGACCCTGGTTGGAGTTATAGGACCCTGGTTGGAGTTACGGGACCCTGGTTGGAGTTACGGGACCCTGGTTGGTGTTACGGGACCCTGGTTGGTGTTACGGGACCCTGGTTGGTGTTATAGGACCCTGGTTGGTGTTAGAGGACCCTGGTTGGAGTTACGGGACCCTGGTTGGAGTTACAGGGCCCTGGTTGGAGTTATAGGACCCTGGTTGGTGTTATAGGGCCCTGGTTGGAGTTATATGACCCTGGTTGGTGTTATAGGACCCTGGTTGGAGTTATAGGACCCTGGTTGGTGTTATAGGACCCTGGTTAGAGTTATAGGACCCTGGTTGGAGTTATAGGACCCTGGTTGGTGTTATAGGGCCCTGGTTGGAGTTATAGGACCCTGGTTGGAGTTATAGGACCCTGGTTGGTGTTATAGGGCCCTGGTTAGAGTTATAGGACCCTGGTTGGAGTTCCAGGTCCTGGTGTCAGTGTTCAGACTGGCTCTGTGCTGTGTTCAGGCTCCATAAAACAATGGGACGTCTCCATTCTGAGCCTGGCAGTGATCAGATCTGTTCCAGCCTCTTCAGGCTCTAGGTCCTTTTAATGCTGCTCCTCTCTTCTGCTGGTTGTTTCCCACGGTCTTGTTCTAAAAATAGCACTATTGTAAAGAAGGACCCAAAATAAGTGCTATTGTGCCCCCAAGGTGTTTAATTTGCTTTGCGTTTTGCAGATTGCGTGCATGAGTAAGTATCTGGGCCACGTCCATGTCTGTGTGTCCTGGTGGCCTCAGAACAACCCGTGTTACCTCCATCCAGTATCCGCACATGAGACTACAGCCCTGATGGAAACTGATTGTCTGTGGGACCACAACGAGTCAGTTTTATGTGCAGCTCCAGTCTGGAGGCGATCAGAGGGGAAACACAGCCGTTCAGCTGCCAAAAACACACACAGGCCTTCCAGCGAAGCCATCCAGCCTCTTTTATAGGAGGCTCGGCTTTCACAGGCTGCTGCCAGCGTCAACCAGGCTCATTATATATCATTATATAAATATATATATATATATATATATTATATTTAACCCTCACTGCTGCCCCCTGTGAGCGATGAGAGTGTCATGCTGCTGTGATCCAGTTTGTTGTTTTTCTCTGCTCTGTTTCCTCCAGCGGTCCTGGTTCGGTTCCTGACCAGACGATTCATCGGAGAATACGCCTCCAACGCCAGTAAGTCGTAATGACTCTGAGGTTTTTGGTTTGTTGGTCCTGGAGGACAGAGTTTATCTCCAGACATCAGGAATGCTGCTGCTGTTTATCACTTAGATTAGTCCGATTTTAGAACATCTCGACAAAAACAAAAACAAATCAAATGCGAATTTGGCAAATTGGATCCAAATTAGAGGACATTTTTAGGACATTAGTCATTTTTTGGGGATGGAAGTGGATTTAACTATTTATCAGCCGACTGGGACGGGACATCATAATAACTACAGGACCAGGATAATAGAATCTCTTACTACCTAAAAACTAATAATCTTATTCAGCTCTGGAGCTTCAGGACTTTATTTAATAACCGTTCTGACTGATATTAGCTGTTTGTAATATTTCACTTCTGACTGGTTACTTTACGATGATTTTATTTTGGTTGGTTTATTGATTGATTTGTTTAATTTCTGTTTTCATACTCATTGAAAATAAGGGCCTCCAATAATTATATTATAGAAATATATATAAAAATATATTAGTACATATAATATATAATAATATTTTTGTAAGATGTTTTTATTATTGTCTCTTTACCTTAATCTCCTTTAGTCGTTTTCTTTAATCTACTTTATTACCTGTGTCTTTTTTGTCTACTGCTGATTTTAACGAGTCTGATTTTTCTCTCAGTCTTTTGTTGAAATGTTTCTGGTTCTGTAGCACTTTGTATTATTATTATTATTATTATTAAGATCAATGACCTGTAATGAATTAATCCTATTTATTGTCCTGTCTGTAGACTCTCTGTACCATAAGAGGCTTTCCATCGACGGCAGGCAGCTCAACCTGGAGGTCTTTGACCCGTGTTCACAGGTACAACACCTCACATCACTTAGAGGCTTAAAACTGTTTATGTTAAAGACTCCAGACTTCACTTCCTGTTTTCACTTCTTTGGTTTCCTCTCTGATTAAAGACGTCCAAGCCAAACATCTGAAAGTTACCTTTTATTTTCCAGCATTTAGTTCGACGGATGATTATTATCGCTCACAGCTGTGACAAAGAGAGTCGATAAAAATGTAATAAACGTAATAAATCATCAGGGTTGGAGCTTTCTGTCTCCAAAATGTCACGAGCCGAGAGAAGCCTTTGCATTATTTTATGTTTCAAAGTTTTTAAAGCCAAATATGGTAAAAATGTTTCTGAAGGCTGATGTGAAAACATGATATTTAGTTGTGGAGCAGTCAGACTGGTGGCGTTTCAGCCTCAGAGGAAGCTGCTATCAACCTGAATCACTCATACACACATATATATATATATATATATAAATATATATATATATATATATATATATATATATATATATATATATTTAAATATATATGTATATAATATCTTCCTCTAGGCGGCACGTGTGGATCATACAGCACTTAGAGTTAAAGCCAGGAGGTTTTATGAGAGGCTCTCTCTTTGAAGAACAGAGCCGTAGAAGCTTTTCTTTCAGCTGGGAACCTTTTAGAGCCTTTTAGAGCCCTTTAGAGCCTTTTAGAACCTTTTAGAGCCTTTTAGAACAGAGTGGGGATCTTTATTGGAGCAGCAGAACAACAGCAGCTCATTGTCTCACTGTAAGGTTCCCTCTCATCAGAAACACTGAGTCCACCTCCTGACCTTTGACCCCGGCTGCATACAGAAACTATGGAGTCATTAAAGAGAGTTTACAGGTCTCAGACTCGTCCCCGGGCCCCGGGGCCCCGAGTCCTCCACACTGGTTACTCCTGTCAAAGTCACCAAAAAGTCCTCCGCTGCAGGTGTTGGTGGTCAGAGCTGGATGGTCCACACGTGTGACACACAGTAACAGAAATATATTATAGTATCTAAACTGTTATATATTATAGTATGTAAAACATTCTCTAGTCACATTCAGAGACTAGAGACCTGGAGCATTCAGACTAGAGACCTGGAGCATTCAGACTAGAGACCTGGAGCATTCAGACTAGAGACCTGGAGCATTCAGAGACTAGAGACCTGGAGCATCCAGAGACTAGAGACCTTGAGCATCCAGACTAGAGACCTGGAGCATTCAGACTAGAGACCTGGAGCATTCAGACTAGAGACCTGGAGCATCCAGAGACTAGAGACCTGGAGCATCCAGACTAGAGACCTGGAGCATCCAGAGACTAGAGACCTGGAGCATCCAGACTAGAGACCTGGAGCATCCAGAGACTAGAGACCTGGAGCATCCAGAGACTAGAGACCTGGAGCATCCAGACTAGAGACCTGGAGCATCCAGAGACTAGAGACCTGGAGCATCCAGACTAGAGACCTGGAGCATCCAGACTAGAGACCTGGAGCATCCAGACTAGAGACCTGGATCATCCAGACTAGAGACCTGGAGCATTCAGAGTGTTCAGCTCCTTTCATGTGGTGTGTTTCTGTATTTCTGAACTAAACTTGAAGCAGATCTGTGGGAGAACAATTATGTGGGGATTTAAATCCAATCCTTGAGATTTTATTGGCTCAGAAGTTTGTTTACTGACGTGAATCCAGAGTTGTTGATGTCTACAAAGTAATCTCTCTTTATTACAAACTTAAAACACTTTAGAGTCTTTTCCTGTTCATCCGTGTAGCAAAAACCAGAATAAATCCCATTTAATTCAATGTTGTAAAGCAAAGAAAGACAAAGAAAACCAAAGTTTAATCCAGTGGCCCAAACCGCTAAAAGTTTAAAGACAGTGTCCTTGTTGACTCTGTCCTCGTGAAGAAGACGATCCTACCTGAGTGTCCTGTTGTTGTTGTTGTTGTTGTTGTTGTTGTGGTCAGAGCTCGGGGGCCCGGTGCATCCTGGAGGAGCCGGTGGACTGGGCCGACGGCTTCGTGGTCGTCTACAACATCAGCGACAGAACGTCCTTCATCAACGCCAAGAACATCCTGCAGCAGATCAGAGAGGCTCGCATGGACACCTGCAAAGGGTCAGACACACTCAGGTCTTTTATTGTGAAGGGTCAGAGACACACTCAGGTCTTTTATTGTGAAGGGTCAGAGACACACTCAGGTCTTTTATTGTGAAGGGTCAGACACACTCAGGTCTTTTATTGTGAAGGGTCAGTGACACACTCAGGTCTTTTATTGTGAAGGGTCAGACACACTCAGGTCTTTTATTGTGAAGGGGAGACTATTAAAAACTATTTCCAGAAACTCTGAGGAGCTCTGACACGTTACTAGAACTACTAAACTGAGGTTAAACACTTTTGGCAAATGTTTTCTCAAATTTGCTTGCGACTCGGAACTGTTATTACATTAAAATTTGGGTTAAAAATGATAAACAACGTCAAGAATGTGTTTGAAAATCAACTGAGAATATTGACTGAAAGTTATCTGATATTATCAGTAGCAGTCTAGTTTTTAGCTCGGTATAAAAACCAACAGGAGTTTATCCAGATGGTATAAACTTTAGTGTACCAGCTGCAGCGTTCCCGCTCAAAAATTCAGAACTTGTTGTCTCCATTAGTCACTTAGAGAATCCATCCAAGAGAAACGTTGGCATCTTATTTCCCTGTTATTATTAAATTTGTGTCTAAGTGTTAGTTGTCTAATATTCACATTAAAAAGTAGTAATCAGTTAAAACAAGCAAATGATCAAAACTGAAAGAGTTTTAATTGACAAGAGATTCAATGGTAGCACCTGATGTGGATGTTTTATATGTTTTCCCAAAATTCTTAATTACATTTACTGTTTTTTTGAGCTTTGGATCGTAACAAATTAAAATTCTGGGAGTCTGACTGCTTCAATAAACAGAATAAATATTGGGATGATGGGTTGAAGTGTTGGTTTCATTGTCTCCTTGTCTCCTTGTCTCCTTGTCCCCTCATCCCCTCTTCTCCTTGTCCCTTGTCCCCTCGTCTCCTTATCTCCTTGTCCCCTCGTCTCCTCGTCCCCTCATCCCCTCGTCTCCTCATCCCCTCGTCTCCTCGTCCCCTCGTCTCCTCGTCCCCTCGTCTCCTCATCCCCTCGTCTCCTCGTCCCCTCGTCTCCTCGTCCCCTCGTCTCCTCGTCCCCTTGTCCCCTCGTCTCCTTATCTCCTCGTCTCCTCATCTCCTTGTCTCCTCATCCCCTCGTCTCCTCGTCCCCTCCTCTCCTCGTCTCCTCGTCTCCTCATCTCCTCGTCCCCTCGTCTCCTCGTCCCCTCGTCCCCTCGTCTCCTTGTCTCCTTGTCCCCTCCTCTCCTCGTCCCCTTGTCCCCTCGTCTCCAGGGAGGTGGACGTCCCCGTGTGTCTGCTGGGGAACAAGCAGGACCTTTGCCACGCCCGGCAGGTTGGCGAGGACGAGGGCCGCGTGGTGGCTCAGGAGAACCGCTGCAGCTTCCAGGAGGTTTCTGCGGCGGAGAGCTACCAGGACATCAACCAGCTGTTCACGCAGCTCATCCGCCAGGTGATGGAGCACCTGAAGCTCCGCGCCGACCGCCGCCGCTACAGCGGCTCCAAGTCCATGGCCAAGCTCATCAACAACGTCTTCGGGAAGAGACGCAAGTCTGTCTGACCGAGCCGGGGACTGGGAGGACTGGGAGGACTGGACTGGGAGTACTGGACTGGACTGGACTGGACTGGACTGGTGGACTGGACTGGACTGGACTGGACTGGACTGGTGGACTGGGAGGACTGGTGGACTGGACTGGGAGTACTGGACTGGACTGGACTGGACTGGTGGACTGGACTGGGAGTACTGGACTGGACTGGACTGGACTGGACTGGTGGACTGGACTGGGAGTACTGGACTGGACTGGGAGGACTGGTGGACTGGACTGGGAGTACTGGACTGGACTGGACTGGGACTACTTGACTGGACTGGGAGTACTGGACTGGACTGGACTGGTGGACTGGACTGGACTGCTGGACTGGACTGGACTGGACTGGACTGGGAGTACTGGACTGGTGGACTGGACTGGACTGCTGGACTGGACTGAGTGGACTGGACTGGGAGTACTGGACTGCTGGACTGGACTGGGAGTACTGGACTGGGAGGACGCGTGTTAAAGGGAACCAAGAAGCTCCCAGCTGAAGAACCCAACGGTGTGAACATTCACCTCCACTCCAGAGAATCTTCATGTTGGTGTCAAAATGTTTAGACTAATAATCTTTTTATTGAGTTTTATTAATTTGTTGCTGCTTTGGTTTAGAAACGAACCATTGAAAGAAAGCAGGTAATTGTTGATGAGGACAGTCTGGACCAGAGGAGGTCTCATCAGATTCTGACTCAGAGTCTGATAGAAGATGACGAGATGCTCCGAACTCTCCAAGACCTCCAGAATAAAACCATCAGCAGGAACGTTAGAAGAGAAAAGACATGAGATGGTTTTGGACGGGTCTAACAAGCCCGTGAGTCCAGGAACTGCAGAAGTTGTTGTTTTTAAGCTCAACTCTGTTCTTTTATAACCTTAGTCAAGTTTCACCATTTCCTGTTAACATGGAGCTTTATTTTGAAAAGCCCCTACACATGTAACTAGAGGAAACTGTCCCTGACGTTTAAACAATAAGGTGACCAGCAATCTGATCAAAGTCCACATAATCAATAAAAAAATGTAACTAATCATACAGTGATTCACTTCTAATATGTTTTATACTAAGTTAGATTCTCAGAAAATATCAAACCTGAGTGACATCAGCAGCTAAAAGTTCCACATCGTTTCTTCTCGTCGTGTCTTAAGACTTTCAGGGATCATTTCTATAGTTTCTTCTCTTCGTGTCTTAAGACTTTCAGGGATCATTTCTATAGTTTCTTCTCTTCGTGTCTTAAGACTTTCAGGGATCATTTCTATAGTTTCTTCCCTTCGTGTCTTAAGAATTTCAGGGATCATTTCTATAGTTTCTTCCCTTCGTGTCTTAAGAATTTCAGGGATCATTTCTATAGTTTCTTCTCCTCGTGTCTTAAGACTTTCAGGGATCATTTCTTTAGTTTTTCTTCTCTTCGTGTCTTAAGACTTTCAGGGATCATTTCTATAGTTTCTTCTCGTCGTGTCTTAAGAATTTCAGGGATCATTTCTATAGTTTCTTCTCGTCGTGTCTTAAGACTTTCAGGGATCATTTCTATAGTTTCTTCTCCTCGTGTCTTAAGACTTTCAGGGATCATTTCTATAGTTTCTTCTCGTCGTGTCTCACATGAAGCTTCAGACTGTGCTTCTTGTGCAGAATGTGTAAAACCCTTCAGGAGGTTTCCAGCAGCTGATAGAGGGATAAAAGAAGGAGTGGAAAGATGGAAAAATCACCATTAGACCTATTTATCATGTTCAAGAAGGCCAACCCTTTGATTTAGTTTCAGGAAACAACAGGAGGGTTTTTATGGAAACTATCCATCATTTCTCTCTCTGTCATTGTTCCAAGAAATCCAAGCTGATGTGACTTTCATGTTATAAATTCCACCGTTTTAAAAGGCAGAACTCCACATAAACATCTGGAACATGTTCCTGTCCTCCAGTGACTTCAGTGGACTGATGAAAGTCTGAAGAATAATCTTCGTACGGCAGATTTTACTCCTCTTCTTCACTCTGAAAGTCTGATTCCTACATTTGGGCATCAGAGGAGTTTCTGATGTGTTTCCACAGCTGAGATATAAAATATGAAGTGAAATGACTCATGACTGATTGTGTGTCTGTGGTCTTTGATCTTATTCAATTTTGAGGTTTTTGGCTTTAAACAGCATCCGAATCTGTGTCTCTGGCAGAAGAACTCTCAGTTAAATGTGAGAAATGATGTGTGATATCACAGAGCTTCACACTGAGACGCAGCCAGAAATAAAGTGAAATACGTCTTTTACCCATACTGAGATCAACTTTGGTCATAAAACTATTTTTTATCTGCTCTCCAAACTGTCAAGAGAAAGCATCAAACACTGAACCTTCTCTGAGGAAGAAGAGCTTTAACGTCTGACTGGCTGCCATGATGTCTCTCTCAGGTTAAAGGGCAGAATAAAGCTGCTGGGACCTACTTTACTGTCTTTACAAACTGGAACAGGCTCAGGTTTAATGCCACAGTGGAGATTATTATTATTAGCCGTGTTTTCACTGTACTGCTACAGAGCTAACTACTCTTCTTAACAAGTTGGATGCTTGTATATATATATTACATCTAATACATATTACAGTCTATTTTACAGTGCAGTAATGTGTTAAAAAATGTTTTTTTTAAAATCCTGTTTTGGATGATATAAACATTTACAGTGTTTCATTGTTAGTGAAACTGAATTAACCCATTTATCATTTTACGTCTTTTACTGTCATGGTTTAGCAGGTTTTCACCCTGAAACCTCCAGACAGTTTTCCAGTGTGACTGATTGTGGCCCATGCAGCTGTAAACATCAGACAGCTCTTATCTCAGTGGCTCAGACAGGCAGAGGGGAGCTGCAGGAGATCTGCTTTTCATGTCCTTAAATGAAACATCTGCACATTACAGCAGAAGAAAAGAGAGAAGAGAGCAGACATGTGACTCAGGTTTACTGGATAAAGAGACACCAGAGGGAATAAAGCTCCCTTTGAAAACATCTCACGCTCAATTTATTACATTTAACCTCAACATCAGCCACAGGCCCTCTCCCCCCTCTGATCAGTGTTTACGTCCAGGATCAGAGAGGGTTAATCAGTGGAAGCAGCTGATTTCCTCCATGTGAGAGTCTTTGATCAAGTCCAGGGAGGAAAAGCACCCTGATGCAGTAAATATTACACACAGGAACGTTTCTGCAGAACGTAGCAGCTCACTGTGTTTGACAGATTACACTGTTTGAACCTTGGAAGAACAAAATGTCCTGAAACACTTAAAAAAAAGAGAAAGAATATCATGTTTATGAGCTGAAAATTGAAAACCGCAATCAGAAACTGACAGCAACACAAAAAACTCAAGGCAGTGAGCAGAACAGCAGAGTCCAGAAACAACAGCAGCACAGATTATCCTCCTTTAAATCATCAATCAGACTCTCAGTTTATTATCTAATAATGGATTATCCTCCTTTAAATCATCAATCAGACTCTGTTTATTATCTAATAGTGGATTATCCTCCTTTAAATCATCAATCAGACTCTGTTTATTATCTAATAGTGGATTATCCTCCTTTAAATCATCAATCAGACTATCAGTTTATTATCTAATAGTGGATTATCCTCCTTTAAATCATCAATCAGACTCAGTTTATTATCTAATAGTGGATTATCCTCCTTTAAATCATCAATCAGACTCTCAGTTTATTATCTAATAGTGGATTATCCTCCTTTAAATCATCAATCAGACTCAAACCAAAAAGGTTTACGGATGAAAAAAGTTGACAAAGATGAAAACGAAGGACATTTTACTATAATTTCAGTTAGTTTTAGTTAGTTTTGGAACCACATCTGTAGCAAGTTGTGTATGGACCCAGTTGCAGCTCACAGGATACCAGGAACACTTGGTTATTGCTGGTTATTAATGTAAACCTTGGCAGGAACAGAACAAAACAAGCAATAACAAAGTCTCTTAACAAAGTCTCTGGCAGCGAAGCTGGTTGGACTGGCAGGAAGACTCCAGGTCAGGGACAGGCAAGACGGGTAGATCAGAGGCAAGACGGGTAGATCAGAGGTAAGACGGGTAGATCAGAGGCAAGACGGGTAGATCAGAGGCAAGACGGGTAGATCAGAGGCAAGACGGGTAGATCAGAGGCAAGACGGGTAGATCAGAGGCAAGACGGGTAGATCAGAGGCAAGACGGGTAGATCAGAGACAAGACGGGTAGATCAGAGGCAAGACGGGTAGATCAGAGGCAAGACGGGTAGATCAGAGACAAGACGGGTAGATCAGAGGCAGGCAGGGTAGATCAGAGGTAAGACGGGTAGATCAGAGGCAAGACGGGTAGATCAGAGGCAAGACGGGTAGATCAGAGGTAAGACGGGTAGATCAGAGGCAAGACGGGTAGATCAGAGGCAAGACGGGTAGATCAGAGGCAAGACGGGTAGATCAGAGGCAAGACGGGTAGATCAGAGGCAAGACGGGTAGATCAGAGACAAGACGGGTAGATCAGAGGCAAGACGGGTAGATCAGAGGCAAGACGGGTAGATCAGAGACAAGACGGGTAGATCAGAGGCAGGCAGGGTAGATCAGAGACAAGACGGGTAGATCAGAGGCAGGCAGGGTAGATCAGAGGTAAGACGGGTAGATCAGAGGCAAGACGGGTAGATCAGAGGTAAGACGGGTAGATCAGAGGCAAGACGGGTAGATCAGAGGCAAGACGGGTAGATCAGAGGTAAGACGGGTAGATCAGAGGCAAGACGGGTAGATCAGAGACAAGACGGGTAGATCAGAGGCAGGCAGGGTAGATCAGAGGTAAGACGGGTAGATCAGAGGCAAGACGGGTAGATCAGAGGTAAGACGGGTAGATCAGAGGCAAGACGGGTAGATCAGAGGCAAGACGGGTAGATCAGAGGCAAGACGGGTAGATCAGAGGTAAGACGGGTAGATCAGAGGCAAGACGGGTAGATCAGAGGCAAGACGGGTAGATCAGAGGTAAGACGGGTAGATCAGAGGCAAGACGGGTAGATCAGAGGCAAGACGGGTAGATCAGAGGTAAGACGGGTAGATCAGAGGTAAGACGGGTAGATCAGAGGCAAGACGGGTAGATCAGAGGCAAGACGGGTAGATCAGAGGCAAGACGGGTAGATCAGAGGCAAGACGGGTAGATCAGAGGCAAGACGGGTAGATCAGAGGCAGGCAGGGTAGATCAGAGGTAAGACGGGTAGATCAGAGGTAAGACGGGTAGATCAGAGGTAAGACGGGTAGATCAGAGGCAAGACGGGTAGATCAGAGGTAAGACGGGTAGATCAGAGGCAAGACGGGTAGATCAGAGGTAAGACGGGTAGATCAGAGGCAAGACGGGTAGATCAGAGGCAAGACGGGTAGATCAGAGGTAAGACGGGTAGATCAGAGGCAAGACGGGTAGATCAGAGGCAAGACGGGTAGATCAGAGGTAAGACGGGTAGATCAGAGGCAAGACGGGTAGATCAGAGGCAAGACGGGTAGATCAGAGGCAAGACGGGTAGATCAGAGGCAAGACGGGTAGATCAGAGGCAAGACGGGTAGATCAGAGGCAGGCAGGGTAGATCAGAGGTAAGACGGGTAGATCAGAGGCAAGACGGGTAGATCAGAGGCAAGACGGGTAGATCAGAGGTGAGACGGGTAGATCAGAGGTAAGACGGGTAGATCAGAGGCAGGCAGGGTAGATCAGAGGTGAGACGGGTAGATCAGAGGTAAGACGGGTAGATCAGAGGCAAGACGGGTAGATCAGAGGTAAGACGGGTAGATCAGAGGCAGGCAGGGTAGATCAGAGGTAAGACGGGTAGATCAGAGGCAAGACGGGTAGATCAGAGGTAAGACGGGTAGATCAGAGGCAAGACGGGTAGATCAGAGGCAAGACGGGTAGATCAGAGGTAAGACGGGTAGATCAGAGGCAAGACGGGTAGATCAGAGACAAGACGGGTAGATCAGAGGCAGGCAGGGTAGATCAGAGGTAAGACGGGTAGATCAGAGGCAAGACGGGTAGATCAGAGGTAAGACGGGTAGATCAGAGGCAAGACGGGTAGATCAGAGGCAAGACGGGTAGATCAGAGGCAAGACGGGTAGATCAGAGGTAAGACGGGTAGATCAGAGGCAAGACGGGTAGATCAGAGGCAAGACGGGTAGATCAGAGGTAAGACGGGTAGATCAGAGGCAAGACGGGTAGATCAGAGGCAAGACGGGTAGATCAGAGGTAAGACGGGTAGATCAGAGGTAAGACGGGTAGATCAGAGGTAAGACGGGTAGATCAGAGGCAAGACGGGTAGATCAGAGGCAAGACGGGTAGATCAGAGGCAAGACGGGTAGATCAGAGGCAAGACGGGTAGATCAGAGGCAGGCAGGGTAGATCAGAGGTAAGACGGGTAGATCAGAGGTAAGACGGGTAGATCAGAGGTAAGACGGGTAGATCAGAGGCAAGACGGGTAGATCAGAGGTAAGACGGGTAGATCAGAGGCAAGACGGGTAGATCAGAGGTAAGACGGGTAGATCAGAGGCAAGACGGGTAGATCAGAGGCAAGACGGGTAGATCAGAGGTAAGACGGGTAGATCAGAGGCAAGACGGGTAGATCAGAGGCAAGACGGGTAGATCAGAGGTAAGACGGGTAGATCAGAGGCAAGACGGGTAGATCAGAGGCAAGACGGGTAGATCAGAGGCAAGACGGGTAGATCAGAGGCAAGACGGGTAGATCAGAGGCAAGACGGGTAGATCAGAGGCAGGCAGGGTAGATCAGAGGTAAGACGGGTAGATCAGAGGCAAGACGGGTAGATCAGAGGCAAGACGGGTAGATCAGAGGTGAGACGGGTAGATCAGAGGCAAGACGGGTAGATCAGAGGCAAGACGGGTAGATCAGAGGCAAGACGGGTAGATCAGAGGCAAGACGGGTAGATCAGAGGTGAGACGGGTAGATCAGAGGCAAGACGGGTAGATCAGAGGCAGGCAGGGTCGGCAACAGGAAATCAGTCCGAGGAGAATCACTGGAACGTCATTGAAGAGCTGAGAACTATCTGCAGTGAGTGAGGCAGGAGTCTTTATAGTGATTGATTAGTGATCAGAGGCAGCTCGGTGAACAGGTGGAGGAGGAGGAGGAGGAGGAGTAGGAGGAGGAGTAGGAGGAGGAGGAGGAGGAGGAGGAGGAGTAGGAGGAGTAGGAGGAGGAGGAGGAGGAGGAGGAGGAGTAGGAGGAGTAGGAGGAGGAGGAGGAGGAGGAAGGCTCAGTGGAAAATGACTGGGAAACAGAGCTGAACTGTGACACAAATACAGTTTCAGTGAGGCCCGTTTACACGAAGGGAAAACGCAGATATTTCCATGTGGTTTGGCCTCTCATTTACACCAAAACCCCGTTTTTATCACAGAAAACGATGTTATTTTTGAAAATGGAGGGGGGGATATTAGTTTCTCTAAATACCTGCTATGCATAAACGTGGCCTTAGTTATCTTCTTTTTTTTTTAAACTCTCATTTTTATTTCAGTTAACGAAAATGTTTTTTCAATTCTAGTTCTGGTTATTTTGTTAGTTTTCGTTGACTATAATAACCTCGTTCATAAACATCCAGTTCATTTTATTTCAGCCTTCATGAGTCACATTGAAATAAGTGAGAATATAAAAGTTTTACTGCTGTTTTGTCATGTGATTTATCTGAAGCGTCAGTTCATAAAAATATTTCTGCAGTTTTTAAATTAAATGCAGGACGACAAAATCAAAAACAAACCAAAGTTTAGCTTCATATTTATTGTTATTTATTGTCTTTGTGCTCTGTTTCAGAAACCAGCAGCAGATAAAGTGGAAAGAGGAAGAAACCCCCATAAATATCATGTAAATGACATTAAAACCCTTGTGCATTAAAAGTCTGACTGTAAATTCAAACTGTCTGTTAAAAAGATTCAACATGAAGAGTTGAGACATCTCGCCCTCTAGTGGAGAGGAGTGTTAGTAACACAACAACAACAACAACTTACCTCAGATCCTGTTAAAACTTGTTAAATCCTGTTAAAACCTGTTAAATCCTGTTAAACCTGTTAAATCCTGTTAAAAACACGTTCAAATAAAATAATAAATATTCCAGGCTTGTCTCATCGTCCTCTCAGGGACAGAAGACACAAATAAAGACGTTTTTTTCTTTTGCTGACTTTTTTAAAAGCATTTTGAAACACTTACAAAAGTAATAATGAGCAAAAATGTCTTTAATTTGTATCAACATAATGAAATAGTGAATAAAACAGATGAAGGTTCCTTCCATGCTGATATTAACACGTTTTATACACCCAAAGAAATGTTCTTTTCAGTCTTTTTAATTACATTTAAAATTTCCATCCAACTGACTCAAGAAATTCTACATAAAACATAAACAGTAACATTTATTTATTGAAGCTCAGAAGATGTTTTATGATTCCCATAACTTTCTACTGAATGTCTTCAGAAGATCAAACATTGTCTCATTGTTTGTTACAGTCTCTGTGAAAATACCTGAAATATGAAAACCTGAATAATGTGCTTTTCTTCATGAAAAAGTACAAAACCACACAATAACTCCACCTCAACATAATAATAATGATAATAATAATAATAGTAATAATAATAATAATAATAATAATGATAGTCTTGTTAAAGGTAGTACTGTTTCCCAGTGAAGACATATCTCCTCCTCCTGTGGTTCTCCTTCCTCCTCCTGCTGATAACTCCACCTCAACATAATAATAATGATAATAATAATAATAATAATAATAGTAATAATAATAATAATAATGATAGTCTTGTTAAAGGTAGTACGGTTTCCCAGTGAAGACGTATCTCCTCCTCCTGTGGTTCTCCTTCCTCCTCCTGCTGATAACTCCACCTCAACGTAATAATAATAATAATGATAATAATAATAATAATAGTAATAATAATAATAATAACAATAATAATAATGATAGTCTTGTTAAAGGTAGTACTGTTTCCCAGTGAAGACGTATCTCCTCCTCCTGTGGTTCTCCTTCCTCCTCCTGCTGATAACTGCACCTCAACATGATAATAATGATAATAATAATAGTAATAATAATAATAATAATAACAACAATAATAATAATAATAATAACAGTCTTGTTAAAGGTAGTACTGTTTCCCAGTGAAGACGTATCTCCTCCTCCTGTGGTTCTCCTTCCTCCTCCTGCTGAGCCAGCGTTGGCGAGCCCGGTCCGTTCGCTCCTGGCTCGCCAACGGGAACGTCTGCTCGGGGAAAAGCTCCTTCAGTTTGCTCAGGAAGAAAATCTCCAGGCTGCGTCCGGCCTGAGCCACCTCCGAGTCCGGCTGTTCATAAACAGACAGAGATCAGACCAGAGGCTGTTAAAACCTCATTTATTCAGGTTAGAGCTGGTTCACAGGCTCCGTTTACATGGTGACGGTCTGGACAGAAGATACAAAGTCTTAAAACCTTTTACCTTTTTAGGCCTTTTAAATGTAATGTTTCCCCTCAGTTGTAGACACAAAAAGACACAAAATGACTAAAAAAAGACACAAATGATTAAAAAAGACACAAAATGACAAAAAAAAAGACAAAAAGACACAAAATGACTAAAAAAAAGACACAAAATGACTTACAAAGAGACAAAAAGACATGAAAAGGATTAAAAGGTCAAATAGCCCCATAAGACTCTGTAGATTTAAGCCCCAAAAACACCGTCACCTTCTAAACGGAAGGTACTTCCCATAAAATATTTTGTCGTTTTTACCTGCGAGCCTCGTGTAAACGGAGCCTTAACCTGATTTATTTACAGGAGCCATCGGCCAATCAGGAGCCAGACGAGTCCGAGGAGACTTTGTGAAAGACGGCTTGAGTTTGGGGTATTTTTCTTATTTATCGACATGTTTGTGTTTATATAAAACCAGATTATCAGGCTGTGAGTTTACAGTCTGTTTCCTGTTCAGAAGGAAGTGAAGCTGAGCTCATTCACATGTTTAACTCCTACAGTTGGTATTTAATCCAACAATAGTGAGATTAGTGCCTCGTCACTGTGGGTTAGAGATAAAGTTACAAACACTTCCCTAAAGTCTGACTCCTCCAGAGTCACAAACACAGTTAGAGTCCGTCTGAATGTGATCCAGCAGAGCAACAACATGGAGGAGACGTTTATTTACAACAGATATTAGTACAGAAAGTCACAGATTAGTGCGTTAAGATTCCTCAGAATCAGGAAATGTTCTGATAAAAGTGGAACTTGTTGGTGCAGATTCACTTTAAATCTGAATCCTTGATCATGAGTTTGTTTCTAAATAAATACATTTCCATATGTCTTTAATAATACGGTGAAATGAGTCATTCCAGGCATGAATGTTTAATAACTTCATTATTCTAACATCAGACAGGGACAGACATGTAAAGAACAGAGGTGGTTCTGATGATAATAGTTATGAAACGTTTACTTGAGGAGAATAAAACTCTCACGTAGTTGAAGGTGGCACAGTTCCTGAACATGAGCAGCAGGTCGTGGACGAACTGCTCGGCCGTGAAGTAGTGCAGCGTGTTGCTCTGGTCCAGCTTCCTGCGGATCACCGACAGGTCCATGGGCCTCTTGATGATCTGGTAGTAGTTTCTGGCCTGGAGCACGTTAAATACATTACGTTATAGAGATGAGATCATTGTGTTTTCAGCTCAACGTCTCAGTGGAACATTAGACATGGAGAGGAAGGTGAAGAGGTTGTTTTATAAAGTTACATCACTGAGTCTTCAGATCTAACGAGGCCAGAAACTTCTCCAACAGCTGCAGCTGGAATATTACTGTAACAGTTTTTATCAGTTATAAAGTGGTAAAAAGTTCTTCCATTTAGCACCAAATCTGTGTATCAACACAACAACAACAACTACTTCTACTGCTGACCTGCTGCCTCCCCCTAAAGACCTCCTGTCTGTAGGAGGTCAAAGGTTAAAGGTTAAACATAGATCTCTGTCTATAGGAGGTTAAAGGTTAAAGGTTATGTGTTAACCATTTATCGGGTAAAGAACTATATATGGTAACTTCTGTGGATCTCTAACTGGGTCTCCATGTCTCTCTGTTTGGTCGTAGAACCACATGGATTTCATCAAAGATCAGGCTACGTCACAGACGGTGACACCATGACATCTGACCAATCAGCATGATAATAATATAATAATATTAACTTCATTGACATTGACCTCCAATGTAAAAATCTGCAAGAAACAGTTGTGTTATTCTTCAGTGACTTGACCCCTACAAGAAAAAAAGTGGCAGAGTTAAGAGATTTAAAGTGGCAAATCTGTGCAAAAAAAGTTGCAGATTCACAAGAAAAAAGTGGGGAAAAGCAACTTTTTTCTCGCAGATTCACCACTTTAAATCTCATAAATCTGCACATTTTTTTCTCGTAGATCTGCCACTCTAAACTTGTAAACTTTTTTTCTCAAAATATTCCCCCCCTCCCCCGGGTCCATATGTTTTTTTTACACATTCTGGCTGTATGTAATATCCTCCAATATTCTCAAGGGTTGGAATTTGCAAGTATTTCAATGGGTGTCCTATTAAGGGTTAAACATATTTAATATAATTTATAATATAATTTAATGAATATATTTGTGTTGGACTGACCAGGACGCTGACGGGTTCGTGGAACGGAGCGCTGAGAGGATGACAGTACAGCAGCATGGTCAGCTTCTCACACCTCTGCACACACACACACACACAGACACACACACACACACACACACACACACACACACACACACACAGTGACTAACATGTTCATCTCGTCATGATCTCCGTTTGGGAAACAACTAAAGGTGAAAGTGGTTTCACAGCTATAGAAGGAAAAACAACTTTGTGTTCTTTTTTCTTATTTTACATTACTTATAGTTTGTATGTTGGTGTTCTGAGAACATTCTTAGTCTGAATGTGTTGAAACAGATGAGATAAATCAGGACTGGTCCCAGTAGGTCCCAGTAGGTCCCAGTAGCTCACCCTCTGGTCGTGGTGGGACAGCGTGTACGGAGCTTTGACTCCATCACAGTGTTTCTCCTCACAGTGGTACGTCTCTGGAGGGTCCTGGTCAGATCTGCACAGCGAACACACCCACTCCCCTCTGGACCACACACAGGACACTTAATAATTACACATTAAAGGAATAACGATATAATAATAATAATAATAATAATAATAATAATAATAATAATAATAAAACATGTTTAGAGATGCAGTTTGGATCATCAACAAATCCCCCAGAAAGACTCCAGGTGAAGGTAAACAGTGATCTCAGGGTAACCCAACCCTACAGAGATGTTTTCACACAATATATTTTATCCTCTTCTAACTTTTATTATTTAAGAGGTCTCCTACAGTCCGATGTTAGCAGCACTCCCTTCAGGAGAGGATACATAAGAGACATATATTGGTTTTAAGGAAATGATCGGAAAGTAAAAGCGACAACAAGTTTTTGATTCTCTGTACTCTAGTTAGCCAACTGTTTGCCAACGGTTTTTACTGACCCTCAAAACAAACGAGTACATGAGATACTGTTTTATTCATTCTATTCATTTATCTTACCCATAATATTTAACTGTTCACAACGTCAGCAGCTGATCATAAACAAACCAGCATGGCTAATTATGCACAGAGTCTCTGCTGATCATAAACATTGTGATGGTGAATTAACAGCATCACTAACTGCACAGTTAGCAATGAGTATCTGGTGCAGCCTGTTAGCACATACACACTGTACTGCTACAGAGCTAACTGTTAGCCTGTTAGCACATACACACTGTACTGCTACAGAGCTAACTGTTAGCCTGTTAGCACATACACACTGTACTGCTACAGAGCTAACTGTTAGCCTGTTAGCACATACACACTGTACTGCTACAGAGCTAACTGTTAGCCTGTTAGCACATACACACTGTACTGCTACAGAGCTAACTGTTAGCCTGTTAGCACATACACACTGTACTGCTACAGAGCTAACTGTTAGCCTGTTAGCACATACACACTGTACTGCTACAGAGCTAACTGTTAGCCTGTTAGCACATACACACTGTACTGCTACAGAGCTAACTGTTAGCCTGTTAGCACATACACACTGTACTGCTACAGAGCTAACTGTTAGCCTGTTAGCTCATACACACTGTACTGCTACAGAGCTAACTGTTAGCACATACACACTGTACTGCTACAGAGCTAACTGTTAGCACATACACACTGTACTGCTACAGAGCTAACTGTTAGCACATACACACTGTACTGTACTGCTACTAACCCCAACCCTAACACCAACCCTAACACCAACCCTAGCACCACCCAAACACCAACCCTAACCCACCCCAGACTTACAGTGGGCAGCTGATGAGCGGGGGAACATGGCAGGCCACGTGGTAAACTTTGGGGCAGCGGTCGCAGCAGAGTAGATCTCCTCCGTTCAGACAAACAGCACAGAAATCTTCACTCTCCATCTCCTGGGCCCCTGATCCGGGTCCAGGCTCCGTCTTTGGGGAGCAAAGATCCGGTTTCTGATCTTCACTGTTCTCCGTTTGAACAAGTTCCCATTTAGTTTCCACCTCGTCCTCCAGCTTCAGGGGCCGGTCCGCCCGGTCCGCCTCCGGTTCTGGTTCCACTTTGATCAACAAGGTCTGCTCAGAGTCCGGATCCAAATAAAATGTTTCTGAATCTGTTTTCCCATCCTGGTCCCATTCATCGGGTCCAGGATCTAACAGGATGTACGGCTGATCTGGATTAGAGTCCAAGTCAAAGCCAGAGTCCTGCTCCGGTTCCTGGGAGGAGGAGGGGGAGCTGTCGGGACAGTACGGTTCAGTCCACGAGGTCAGACCTGGTTCTGGTTGGCTGGGATCACACCGAGGCGACTCTTCTCCGTCCTCTGGAGTCTTTTCCTCGTCTTCACCGAATCCGTTCTGCAGACAAAGACACAAAACTATCAGTTTAAATGTGTCTCATTATCTAATCTAATCTAATCTAATCTAATCTAATCTAATCATTAATATCTGTGAACGCACAGAGGTGATCTACTAACAGTCCTTGATTTAAATTTGTATTTGTAAATTTGTATTTTGTGTTTTGCACAAACACAAAATACAAATTTCTCATTTGTAACTTGTATTTTGGTTTTTACAAACATGTGTGTATTTGTAAATACACAATTTTGCATTTGTAAAAACCAAAAAGGCTTTTGTAAAACTGAAAACTGTTTGTGAAGTGTGACTCTGCATTTGTGGATCATCAATCACACACATCTCTTTCCTCAGTGATGTATTTTGAGACGTTCTTGTCGAGAGAATCCACAAACACTCAGCTGCTGATTCACTAATGTCCTCCTCACCAGCAGGGGGCAGTGTTGTTATCTGCATTGATGGAGCGATGGTTTGGACTCTGCTTAAGGTGGACTTACACTTTAGTTTTGATTTTGCGGTGAAGCCATGGCAGAAGATGATACATCAGTAAAACTATTTCTCCTTGCCCTACATCACATTATCAGCTGTAGCGTGAAAATGAAATGAAAACAATGAGAACACTCTCTGTGTCCGTTTGGTTAAACGTTTAATTATCCTGCAGCACGGCCAGCAGAGCAGAGAGGAAGTTAGGAATTAGACATTTGTATTTGTGGATCGCAAAACACTTTTCAAGGACTATTTGTAGATCACCCCACGTGATAATATCTGTGAGTTTACAGGTATTAATGAGACAAACTTAAGCCCAAACAGAACGATCAGAATCTGAAGCTGTGTGAAGGTAAAGACAGCAGAACGTTCTGCAGACGTTCTGCAGACGTTCTGTAGATGTTCTGCAGACGTTCTGCAGACGTTCTGTAGACGTTCTGTAGACGTTCTGCAGACGTTCTGCAGACGTTCTGTAGCTGTTCTGTAGACGTTCTGTAGACGTTATGCAGTCGTTCTGCAGACGTTCTACAGACGTTCTGTAGATGTTCTGTAGCTGTTCTGTAGCTGTTCTGTAGCTGTTCTGTACCTGCAGAGGACGATCCAGACCGGAGGCCTCGCCGTGTTCGGCTCCGGTTCGACGCGGCAGTCTGACCAGAGAAACCACCGGCTGAAGACACGATAACGACACAGACAGGAAGTTCAGACGCTCCAAACTCACGACAGGGACGCAGGAGTTACCCAGAATCCTTTGGGCCTCCGGGTGAATCCTGTGGAGAAAATGAAGCCTTATCCAACATGGAATAATAATAGATTATCTATCAATAGATTATCTATCAATAGAGGAATAGTTTTGGGACATTTTTGACTGTGCATTAGAAGCGTAGTGACAAAAAAATGTTTTTTATTCAAAAAGTAAGAAATGAAAACAAAAGATTAGGATGTATGATCAAAAACAAGTTATTTGAGGAAACCCTGGAGTACTGAAAGATTACATCTATTTATTTATAAAATAAAGAATAAAAAACTTAGTCGGGTCACTTTAGACCATGTTGTGCATCAAAGAGTTAATAAATGATAAATGTTAATATTCCTATTAAGAGTAAATAGATATAGAGTATTCTTGAGGGCGGGGCTATGTGATTAAAGTGGTTTATTTTCTCATCTAACTTTTAGAGAAAGTAAATATGTCCCATAATGTCAGATGATTCCTTTAAAAGGTTTTATAGTTGTCTTACTTTACCTTAATGTCTTTAATAAAGCTGCAACACCTTTTCCAGGTCGTCGTTTTTCAGATGGAGTTGACGTTCCTCTGGTTTTCCTGTTGCAGGACCGGTTTGACTCGTTTTCCATCACACAGACTGCAGATCTGCAGAGCTGCTGCTGTATTAAAATACATGTTTAGTGTCAATTTCATCAAACCAAAAGTTGAATGAAAGCAGCTGCAAGAAGTTTCAGCTGGATTTGATTAACACTGATGCCACTTTATGACTTAAAACAATGAGACCATCAGTGAGAATCTTCTGTAAAATCTCTCAGGGTCGATTCACAAAAACCAGACAGAACGAGGCAGCGAGTCGTTCTTCAGCCAGTCAGAATGAAACAGGTTTTACTGTATTTAGACATTAAATGTTGTGTTTAAGGCCGACACTCTAGCAGAACACTGCAACAAGTCAGCTCTTAAAAACAGGGGAAAAGTACAAAAATGAGGTGTATTTTGCTTAAAAATATCAAAATGATCTGCCAATGGAACAATAAAATGTGTCTTGTCAAGACTTTCCAAAACCAGTAAAAATATCTAATCTAATGAACCACAAATACCTTAGAATTAGTGTATTCTGACTGATAACTAGTGATTTTCCTTGATTCTAATGAAATACACCTGACCTATTTTCTCAATATGTGTAAAAATATTCTTGAATTAATAATCAGTAAATGCTAGAGCCATCATCTGGACATAATGATATGATAGGCATTATATTTATAGAAACCAGCAAAGTCACTAAAAACTCAAAACTTTTCTTCAGACAGATACAAAGATTTTTATCTGGATGTAGAATATTTTTCTTAAAATTCTTGAAATAAGGCAAAAGCTGTGAAATCTTTATATCAAACAAGTGAAACTAAAATAAAAACTGCTGACTAAGAAGAACTCTCTGATCAGACAGAAGATAATCAGATATCTAACATTGATCTGAGATATTAATCTGCCTTAGATTTAGTTTTGCAGTGCAGAAAGAGAAAAGGAATAAAGTGACAGAAGAACATAAAATGAAGGTAAATGGAGAGTGATCTATTCTCCTTCAACAGATTAAACTGAACCATATTATTGTCATGTTCCAGTTATTAGAGTGAGTCTTACTGGTTCTACTGGGGCGTTTGGCTCCTCTGCTGCCGCTGTGGGATCTGATCCGGTCTCAGGTGATCCGGTCTCAGGTGATCCGGTCTGAACTCGACTCTTGGCTACACGTGGAAACAGGCCGGCTCTCCTCCGGGGGGCGTTGCCGTGGCGACGGGGAGGCAGGTGAGCCATCTCCAGGAGTCTGGAGCCTCCTGGGTGGCAAAAACACAGAAAACACAGTGAAAGCTGCTGTTTTAGTCTCCTGTGAGCTCAGTGTTGGACGGCAACATGACAGAAGCAAAACAAACAGAAAACCACAGAAGAAGCTGCAGAAGTTTCATCTTAAAATGAGTTTTACTGCTCATTTATTCAAGAAAAAACATCTCTGAAAGTCAGATGAATCATGACAACAGACATAACGATGAGTAAAACATGAACAGCTCAAAGGATTCAGGCTGAAGATGCTTCAGAGATAAAGCTTACCTGAGAGTTGATGAGGAGAAGACGTCTGAGCAGAGAGAGGAGAGATGTGAGAGAGATGGCTGTCCAGAGTCAGGAGGACTGGGAGGACTGGGAGGACTGGGAGGACTGGGAGGATGTGATTGGTGGAGAGCTCAGCCCTCCTGGTGTCTCCGGTGTTTCCTGGGAACCATTGAACTCATCATGTGATGCTGTTATCGTCTCCTCTCCAGGTGAAAAGCATCAATCAGGTAAATGATCTCCCAGCTTGGTAGAGAGGATCCGTCTGTCCAGTTGGAGGGTTTTAGTCTCACTGTAATGTCGCTCTAGTGTTGCTGTAGTGTTGCTCCAGTGTTGCTCTAGTGTTGCTGTAATGTTGCTCCAGTGTTGCTCTAGTGTTGCTGTAATGTTGCTGTAATGTTGCTGTAATGTTGCTGTAATGTTGCTGTAATGTTGCTCTAGTGTTGCTCTAGTGTTGCTGTAATGTTGCTGTAGTGTTGCTCTAGTGTTGCTGTAATGTTGCTCCAGTGTTGCTCTAGTGTTGCTGTAATGTTGACTCAAGCTTTGAATAACTGTATGTAAATCCACTTTCTGCTCTGATCAAGTTTCTCCTGATAACAGTCCATTCTACTCATCCTTATTCAGGTTTTCATAACATACTGCAGTTATTCTATTTAATATACTTCAGTGTTTCCTCCAGGTTTACATTTTTAAGTAAAATGCATTGATCTTGTGCGCTTTGAGAGCTAAATGAGAGCAAACACCTCACATTACATTTTCAGTCAGGAGAGACCGTGACATAGAATATTTGTTATCCTACTTGTTGCGGTGCTGCTGTTAGCTGGCTGGGGGGGTCCAGGGGTCTGGGGTCCAGGGGTCCGGGGGTCCAGGGGTCCGGGGGTCCAGGGGTCCGGGGGTCCAGGGGTCTGGGGGTCTGGGGTCCAGGGGTCTGGGGTCCAGGGGTCCGGGGGTCCAGGGGTCCGGGGGTCCAGGGGTCCGGGGGTCCAGGGGTCTGGGGGTCTGGGGTCCGGGGGTCTGGGGTCCCAGCGGTCCGGGGCTAGCCCCCCCTCGGACAATTTTTTGTTTCTTGTTGTTTGTCATAATTTTTAGTTCCACTACTATATTCATGTTTTAAGGGTCATTATGGGGACATTATGATTGAAATATATGAAGTCATTTGTGTGATCAATTATGTCAGTTAACCCTCTGGAGTCTCCAAAAGCTCCAAATCTAGACTTCTCCATGACATCCAGACTAGAAAACAAAGATAAAGATAAAGATCAAACAGAGTCCCACTAGAATAAAACCAGAGTTGATGACAGGATCACACACAATCACAAGATCACATTTATGTTGGTTTTTCTTTGTTTCTTTTTGGTTCTAAATGTTGATCCAGTATGTCAGAATAAAAAATCTATTATTATTATCAGGTCATATAGGTGAAAAAATATACCAACATGGTATTTAAACATGTTTTAAGGTGAATACAGGCAGGATGGAAGGAGTCAGACATGGAGGAAACAGAACAAAACACCATCATTTACAAATAAATTATTTACAGATCCTACAATGTGATTTCCTGGATGTTTTCCTCATTCAGTCTCTAACAGTTGAAGTGTAGCTATGATGAAAACTACAGACCGCTCATCCTGCACAAGGTTCTCCTGCTGCACAGTCAGTGGCTGACTAAATACTTTTTGTCTCTATTTAGGAGATGTTATTTCATCTTTACATGTAATATCCATGATTTAAAGCTGGATGTTATATATAATTTAATACTATATAACTGAGTTTATAACCTAGTAGTTAGTGTTCTTTACTGAACCAGATTATTCTATATCTGTGACGTCATTCCGCCCCCCGCCGCGGGGCGGCGCTGTGACGTCACTTCACTTTTTTCCTCGGAGCCAAAATCTCGCACAAAACCGCGTGATCTCCAAATCCCGTTCCTCTTTCGTCTCTCCTCCAAGATGGTAGGTGCTCCCGGCTCCCTGCGCTCTGAAACACTGTTTAATCTGCCTCCATCCGCCTTTAATGCTGCCGATAAACTTCATCTGGCGGCGGATGGAGGTTCAGACTCCTCTAGCCTTCATCCTCCGGAGGTTTATCCTCACATTTACCAACATTTACAGGGTTTGAGAGGGTTTAGTGATGGCCGCCGCCAGACTCCTTCATTCACATGTTTAACTGAAGCTCTGATCTCTGTTAGCTCTGCTAGCTCTGTTAGCTCTGCTAGCGCCGCTTTAAAGGGTTAAAATATCAGAATAAACTGATAAATGTTCCTCCTTCTGCTGGTTCAAACCGCTGGAAGTCTGCCGGTAAAAGCAGCAGTTAGCATTAGCTTCAGATGCTAACAGCGTTAAACCAGCCAGGTTGTTTTAGTTTATTATTATTAAATATTTCTGCTTTATTCAGATAAACCCTGTTAAAGTGTGTTTCAGTGTGTTTTAGTGCTGTTATCTGGTTACAGTAGACAGTTTCAGGTTATTGGGCTGGTTAGCCTTTAGCTTCACACTGATACACCTCCATTAATAAAGCTGATTATTGATCACTAATAATCGATATTTCATCTGACAGCCAACCAAGAAGACCAAGACCAGGAAGCTCCGAGGCCACGTCAGCCACGGCCACGGCCGCATCGGTGAGTTTCACTGAAACTGTTTTAATGGATGTTTCTGTGTCTTAGAGCCACATGTTTACCTGTAAACACATGTTTACCTGTAAACGCATGTTTACCTGCAAACGCATGTTTACCTGTAATCTGTCCTCAGGTAAACAGGAAGCATCCTGTCTGTGTTAGTAGATGTTTTCTGTGTTTTAGTGCCACATGTTTACCTGTAAACACATGTTTACCTGTAATCTGTCCCCAGGTAAACACAGGAAGCATCCTGGAGGTCGTGGTAATGCTGGAGGAATGCATCACCACAGAATCAACTTCGATAAATAGTGAGTTCACCTGGCGGGAGCAGGGTTGTTGTTGTTGTTGCTGTTGTTCTGAGCTGCACACAAACTAAACCAAAGCTATAATGTGAATGCATTTACAATCAGAAATACACTGACCGGCAACGCCAAGTATCATTATTATCATTATTATTATTATTATTATTGTTAGGTCTTCAAACCAAGTTATTTCTTTAACTGCATCTTAAAACGGACCTGTTGGACTCGTTACATGGTGGTTTTAACTAATGTAGTTCTGCATGTTCACAGTGAAAACTGATTTCTGTTATTGAGTCTGTAATGTCTTTGTGACGAGCTTCAGTTTCTGATTGGTTGATATCTCTATTTAATTAACCAGCAACACATCAACCATCTCTTAATTAACCAGCAACACATCAACCATCTCTTAATTAACCAGCAACACATCAACCATCTCTTAATTAACCAGCGTAGCTTTAAGGTTTCACTGTTGCCTGTTTGTCTTCAGTTTGTTTTTAGTGCTTTAGATGAGATTTAATGTGGAGAACAAGGAACCAGTTAAACTACCAGTGTACATGTGGACTAACATAAAATAAATCAGTTAATCTGCTTTAATATCTGTTAATGGAGGCTGATATCAGGTTGATCTTTGGTGTTTCTGACATTATTTTATTTCTTTCACCTGTTAAATGTTGCTGTAGAGACTCAGAGTCTCACCTCGACAGACTGGTTGTCTTGGTGTGCTAGAGTCTCTTAGAGTGAACACTGGTCCTATTCACCGACTGGTTCCTCTGGGCCAGTCAGCCACATGGACAGTTACAATAATAATAATAATAATAATAATAATAACTGTTAAACATGAAGAACTGGTTCCTCTGGGCCAGTCAGCCACATGGACAGTTACACTAATAATAATAATAATAATAATAACTTAAACATGAAGAACTGGTTCCTGTAGGCCAGTCAGCCACACGGACAGTTACAACAATAATAATAATAATAATAATAATAACTTAAACATGAAGAACTGGTTCCTGTAGGCCAGTCAGCCACATGGACAGTTACAGTAATAATTATTATAATAATAATAATAATAATAATAATACTACCTGTTAAACATGAAGAACTGGACACATTGAGCTTTCAGACATGATGCATTTAATGATTTGAACAGTTAGAAAGGACTAAAGTTGGGAAACCCTCAGAAGATGAGCTGGTGTTTTGGCATTTTGGGGTAAAAATGTTTTCTTGGTGGTTTCTATAGTATTTTTTTGTGCTGAATCCATTTCTGCCGGATGTCGAGCTGTAAAAGTTAGGGTTTAGTCATAATTATTGATTGATTAGCTTAATGATTGATTAAGAATGAATGGAGGTGAAGTGGCCCGAGCCGCTGACTCACAATAACCTCACTAAGTAGTTTGGGTATATTATAATTTTCCTGAACTGACAGTCTATGAAGTATTGCAGTCGTTGGTTTTGGTCCCTGATGTCCCTGATCCTACAGGATCACATCAACTAGAGTTTAGGAGGAAATGTGTGTAGTTTGTGGTGTAAAGAGGTCATGTGACCTCCGTTTGTCAAAGATCCAACTTGGCCAAAGACAGTTTAGACGTTGTCTCCGTGTTGTTGGACAGAGGTAACTGTGTTTCTGCCCCGTGTCCCTCAGCCACCCGGGGTACTTTGGTAAGGTGGGTATGAGACATTACCACCTGAAGAGGAACACCACCCACTGCCCCACCATCAACCTGGACAAGCTGTGGACGCTGGTGAGCGAACAGACCAGACAGAACTACAGCAAGAAGCCCGACGGCCCGGCGCCCATCATCGACGCCGTCCGCTCTGTGAGTACCTGATCATTACCCACAATCCCTCAGGCCTGGACCGTACATTACCCACAATCCCTCAGGTCTGGACCAGTCCACCTGGCTCACTACATTACCCACAATCCCTCAGGCCTGGACCAGTCCACCTGGCTCACTACATTACCCACAATCCCTCAGGCTCTCTACATTACCCACAATCCCTCAGCTCTGGACCAGTCCACCTGGCTCACTACATTACCCACAATCCCTCAGGTCTAGACCAGTCCACCTGGCTCACTACATTACCCACAATCCCTCAGGTCTGGACCAGTCCACCTGGCTCACTACATTACCCACAATCCCTCAGGCCTGGACCGTACATTACCCACAATCCCTCAGGCCTGGACCAGTCCACCTGGTTCACTACATTACCCACAATCCCTCAGGTCTGGACCAGTCCACCTGGCTCACTACATTACCCACAATCCCTCAGCCCTGGACCAGTCCACCTGGTTCACTACATTACCCACAATCCCTCAGTCCACCTGGTTCACTACATTACCCACAATCCCTCAGTCCACCTGGCTCACTACATTACCCACAATCCCTCAGCTCTAGACCAGTCCACCTGGCTCACTACATTACCCACAATCCCTCAGCTCTAGACCAGTCCACCTGGCTCACTACATTACCCACAATCCCTCAGCTCTAGACCAGTCCACCTGGCTCACTACATTACCCACAATCCCTCAGGCCTGGACCAGTCCACCTGGCTCACTACATTACCCACAATCCCTCAGGTCTGGACCAGTCCACCTGGCTCACTACATTACCCACAATCCCTCAGGCCTGGACCAGTCCACCTGGCTCACTACATTACCCACAATCCCTCAGGTCTGGACCAGTCCACCTGGCTCACTACATTACCCACAATCCCTCAGGTCTGGACCAGTCCACCTGGCTCACTACATTACCCACAATCCCTCAGGCCTGGACCAGTCCACCTGGCTCACTACATTACCCACAATCCCTCAGGTCTGGACCAGTCCACCTGGCTCACTACATTACCCACAATCCCTCAGGTCTGGACCAGTCCACCTGGCTCACTACATTACCCACAATCCCTCAGCTCTAGACCAGTCCACCTGGCTCACTACATTACCCACAATCCCTCAGGCCTGGACCAGTCCACCTGGCTCACTACATTACCCACAATCCCTCAGCTCTAGACCAGTCCACCTGGCTCACTACATTACCCACAATCCCTCAGCTCTAGACCAGTCCACCTGGCTCACTACATTACCCACAATCCCTCAGGCCTGGACCAGTCCACCTGGCTCACTACATTACCCACAATCCCTCAGGCCTGGACCAGTCCACCTGGCTCACTACATTACCCACAATCCCTCAGGTCTAGACCTGGTTGGAGGACTACTGGAGTAGAAAGTGATTGATTAGATGATTGGATCTGCAGGAGAGACTCGTTTTAAAACAGAAACATGGCCGACCATCAGGTTAATTTAATCCTGGAGGTTAAAATCATGATGAAGATTAAAACTGGATTAATTGTGTAGTTTTAACTCAGTGTGTGAGAGGAAGGTGGTGGATCAGAGCTGCTGACTGACTGATTGTTTCGTCTGATTACTGCTGGAGAATAAAACCAGTCACAGGTTTCAGTAGCAGGTAGTTTAATGGAGGTTTTCCTCTCAGACTAACAGTAAATATTGATCTGTAGCCTCTAACGTTTCTATACAGGGATGATAAACAACAGTCACATTAACTGATAATGTTATTATTAATAAATCATCTCCGCCCCTCTTCTTAATAAAGAACTCAGTGGTTTTAACTTTCTGACTTCATTACTCTGTCCAAACTGGAATCTGTTGATACATAAAATAATAACTGACTCAGTCAGAATGGGAAGTAAAGTTACTCTACAAGTGATTAGAGCTGCAACAGTTAATCGATTTATTAATCGCCAACTATTTTGATAATCCAATAATTGGTTTGATCAGTTTTTTAAAGACAATAAGTCCAAATTCTCTGATTTCAGCTTCTTCAATGTGAATATTTCTGGTTTCTTTAATAATAAACTGAATATCTCTTTGGTTTGTGGACAAAACAAGAGATTTGAGGACAAAATCTTGTGGTTTTATACATTTTATTCACCAAACAACTAATCTTTTAAATAATCGACAGATTAATCCATAATGAAATAATCGTTAGTTGAAGCCCGAAATCTTTTGTTTTAGGCACCTGGAAAGTTCTTAATGTTCCTCTTCACCACCAGCAGATCTGTTATTTATTATCTGGTTCTCTAACAGGTTTCTAATATTTACCATCAGCAGATCTGTGGTTGTTTTATTATCTGGTTCTCTAACATAATGTGTTTAATATTTCAGGGCTACTATAAAGTTCTTAATGTTTATATCAGTATTTCTGTTTATTATCTGGTTCTCTAACATGTTTTTAATGTTTACCATCAGTATTTCTTTGGTTATTATCTGTTTTGTCTAACATAATGTCTTTTAATATTTCAGGGCTACTATAAAGTTCTTAATGTTTATATCAGTATCTCTGTGGTTATTATCTGGTTCTCTAACATGTGTTTAATATTTTTAATATTTCAGGGCTACTACAAAGTTCTGGGAAAAGGCAAACTGCCGAAGCAGCCGGTGATCGTGAAGGCCAAGTTCTTCAGCCGGAGAGCCGAGGAGAAGATCAAGGCGGTGGGCGGAGCCTGTGTTCTCATGGCTTAATGTTCTGTGTTCTCATGGCTTAATGTTCCTCAGAGTTTTCTACACAAATAAACTGTCAATGGAACCGTCTCTCTCATCTTCTTCCTTTATCAGTCAAGTTTATGTCGAATATCAAAACAAAATAAAAGACAATCCACTTTACTTATAGAGAACAACTTCAGCAAACAAGGTTTCCAAAGTGCTGCACAAACAATAAATAACACAATAAATAACAATACAAATGTCTAGAAAACAATAGAACATTAAATACAATAAGACAAAATAAATGAGTAAGACAAAACATTTAACATGAATGTAGAATATATATTGTAAAAGGAGTTAAAATTTGTCTTGTATTACAAAAATATAATTTACCTATACACAGTAATTATAGATCCATAAGTATACATACACAAACACTTTTTGGGTCATTTTTGCATCTATTTTTGGTCATTTTATGTATTTTCTTATGTTGTCTCTTGGTAATTTTGTATTTTTTTTTTAAACGGGTAGATCTCAAAAAAATTAGAATATCGTGGAAAAGTTCAATATTTTTTTGTCAGTCATTTCAGAAAGTGAAACTCATAGATTATATAGATTAAGTACATAGAGCTAAATATTTACATATGAAAGGAAAAGGAACAACTCAAAAAGATAACCAGTATAAAAAGATAAACATAAATAAAGTATCCTAATAACTCTTCCTCTCATCCCTGAACCTCTGAAAATGATTTTATATATCACAGTTATGAGTTTTATTCTGAAATTCTGTTGTGTGGAAATACCAGAAGAATTAAACACAATGGAGTGAACATTTGACTTTTTAAATTAAGTTAATTTTTCAGATGAAATAATCGTTCACATTGAGGTTTAATAGATCAAAACATCAGATATAACAGTTGCAGTTGTTCAACCAGATGAATCCAGGGTTTATTATATTTTATTGCTCCATGATAAACAAGGAACCAGGAGCAGATCCTCAGAAACCAACCAGAGCAGCAGATCCTCAGAAACCAGCCAGAGCAGCAGATCCTCAGAAACCAACCAGAGCAGCAGATCCTCAGAAACCAGCCAGAGCAGCAGATCCTCAGAAACCAACCAGAGCAGCAGATCCTCAGAAACCAGCCAGAGCAGCAGATCCTCAGAAACCAACCAGAGCAGCAGATCCTCAGAAACCAACCAGAGCAGCAGATCCTCAGAAACCAGCCAGAGCAGCAGATCCTCAGAAACCAACCAGAGCAGCAGATCCTCAGAAACCAACCAGAGCAGCAGATCCTCAACCAGAGCAGCAGATCCTCAGAAACCAACCAGAGCAGCAGATCCTCAGAAACCAACCAGAGCAGCAGATCCTCAGAAACGAACCAGAGCAGCAGATCCTCAGAAACTAGCCAGAGCAGCTGATCCTCAGAAACCAACCAGAGCAGCAGATCCTCAACCAGAGCAGCAGATCCTCAGAAACCAACCAGAGCAGCTGATCCTCAGAAACCAACCAGAGCAGCAGATCCTCAGAAACCAACCAGAGCAGCAGATCCTCAGAAACCAACCAGAGTAGCTGATCCTCAGAAACCAACCAGAGCAGCAGATCCTCAGAAACCAGCCAGAGCAGCTGATCCTCAGAAACCAACCAGAGCAGCAGATCCTCAACCAGAGCAGCAGATCCTCAGAAACCAACCAGAGCAGCTGATCCTCAGAAACCAACCAGAGCAGCAGATCCTCAACCAGAGCAGCAGATCCTCAGAAACCAACCAGAGCAGCAGATCCTCAGAAACCAACCAGAGCAGCTGATCCTCAGAAACCAGCCAGAGCAGCAGATCCTCAGAAACCAACCAGAGCAGCAGATCCTCAGAAACCAACCAGAGCAGCTGATCCTCAGAAACCAACCAGAGCAGCAGATCCTCAGAAACCAACCAGAGCAGCAGATCCTCAACCAGAGCAGCAGATCCTCAGAAACCAACCAGAGCAGCAGATCCTCAGAAACCAGCCAGAGCAGCAGATCCTCAGAAACCAACCAGAGCAGCAGATCCTCAGAAACCAGCCAGAGCAGCAGATCCTCAGAAACCAACCAGAGCAGCAGATCCTCAGAAACCAACCAGAGCAGCAGATCCTCAACCAGAGCAGCAGATCCTCAGAAACCAGCCAGAGCAGCAGATCCTCAGAAACCAACCAGAGCAGCAGATCCTCAACCAGAGCAGCTGATCCTCAGAAACCAACCAGAGCAGCAGATCCTCAACCAGAGCAGCTGATCCTCAGAAACCAACCAGAGCAGCAGATCCTCAACCAGAGCAGCAGATCCTCAGAAACCAACCAGAGCAGCAGATCCTCAGAAACCAGCCAGAGCAGCAGATCCTCAGAAACCAACCAGAGCAGCAGATCCTCAGAAACCAACCAGAGCAGCTGATCCTCAGAAACCAGCCAGAGCAGCAGATCCTCAGAAACCAACCAGAGCAGCAGATCCTCAGAAACCAGCCAGAGCAGCAGATCCTCAGAAACCAGCCAGAGCAGCTGATCCTCAGAAACCAACCAGAGCAGCAGATCCTCAGAAACCAGCCAGAGCAGCAGATCCTCAGAAACCAACCAGAGCAGCAGATCCTCAGAAACCAGCCAGAGCAGCTGATCCTCAGAAACCAACCAGAGCAGCTGATCCTCAGAAACCAACCAGAGCAGCAGATCCTCAGAAACCAGCCAGAGCAGCAGATCCTCAGAAACCAACCAGAGCAGCTGATCCTCAGAAACCAACCAGAGCAGCTGATCCTCAGAAACCAACCAGAGCAGCAGATCCTCAGAAACCAGCCAGAGCAGCAGATCCTCAGAAACCAACCAGAGCAGCTGGTGGTATGAAGCTCTGAAGGCTGAGCAGCTGGATAATTAGTTGAAAGGGGAGTGTTCAGGAATATATAAACTATTTTGTATAAACTTTTTGTTTCTATGATTTATGAATCCTGTGATCACTAAACTAATATTTAGTTGTATGACCAGTTTTTAATAACCGACCTGTTGCTCCTTCCAGCTGGATCATCATGTTTTTATAACTTTATTTTTAATCAGTTAATCAGTGAGTAAACGGTTCACCGTGACGTCATCAACCAGCAGACAACGTTATTGATCATTGTTTTATCTGTGATACTTTGTCGCTTTTTATCTATCTATTTATTATTATTATTATTATTATTATTATTATTATTTTATATGGTGTTGTCTGATTAATATTGTTGTGCAGAGCAACACTTGTCCTGTAGTAGTGACTGTCTGGATCATTTAGTTTATTTCTATTTATTATTATTATTATTATTATTATTATTATTATTATTATTTATATGGTGTATTATATGTTTTAATATCTTTATTGTCCTGTAGTAGTGATTATCTGGATGGTTTAGTTTATTATTGAAACCAAAGTCACAAACTATCAAACACTGATTGAGTCAATAACATTTAAATATAAAATATAAATTGATAAACAGAAACACGTTCTGCTTTTACAAACTAAAACATTTCAAACATAGATAGATATTATTATTATTATTATTATTATTATCATTATCATTATTATTATTATTATTATTATTATATAATTTAACTCGTTTCGCGTCAGTAAAGTTGAAGGTGATTGGCTGCAGACGGGCGGTGGGCGGAGTCTAATGCTGCGTTCGCTTGCACTCGGAACTCTGAAAGCTCCGAGCCTGAGGAGTGCAACAGATCGGCCCTCGGGATTCAGTTTGTCCCATATTTAAACTACTTTAGTCCATAAGGTGTAATACTGCACTTCTTTTTATTATATCAGGAAACTGATCAGATTTAATTATATTTTTGTCTGTCCAGTATTTGCAGAGCACAGTTCCACCCAGAGACTCAAACATTTAACTGGATGTTTACCAGCTGATGAATCATTTCCATATGCTCCAAAGACAAACAAACAAACAAACAAACACCAGTCTGCTGTGGCGGACATGTTTTCAGAGGTTGAGCAATGATTATTGAACATTTACCTCGGAAGTCGGAATTTCTAACTCGGATTTTTACGAGTTTCCGAGTGCCCTCGAACGCAGCATAAGAGGCCGGATATCCGGTCAGTCAGAACCAGAGAGCGGCTCGGTCCGGAAGAGATCTGCTCCTGCAGCTGGACAGGAGGAGGTCTGACGGTCTGGAGGTCTGGAGGTATAAAGGTCTGGAGGAGATCCTGCAGCAGGAGGAGTAAAGACTCCTGGTTCCTCCTGGAGCACCTCCTCCTGTCTCCTGTCTGAAGCTCCTCTCAGTCTCAGCCACCAACAGGTAAACAAACTAATCTGTTTACCTGTTGACAGGACTGTTTAGGTCGTTGTGTACCGGTTTGTTTACTGTTTACCTGTAGTCTCTATGTAAACAAGACAACATCAGTGACTGACAGCAGCGACCTGATGAGGCTGTTAGCTCCAGTTAGCTCCAGTTAGCTCCAGTTAGCTCCAGTTAGCTCCACACACACAGCTGGTTCATGTCTGCAGGGTTCATGGTAGTGATCAGAGATATTCAACATTTTTAATGCAATCTTTTGTGTTTACTGTTTGTTTTGTTTTTTTGTGATTTTGGGCTATATTTTTGTCTTTTTAGCGAATTTTTTTGTGTTGGAGTCTGATGAAAGCCTTGTTGTTATTTACTCTGTTTGTTATCTGTCTGTATGTTGGGATAGGGATCCCCTGGTCTGAAATAAAGGATTATATATATATATATATATATATATATATATATATGGTCCAACTGTGACGTTAATGTAGTGGAACGTGACGTATCAGATGGAACCACTGAGACGTTCTAGAACGTTTCGGTGTTCTAGAACGTCCACCATCGGTGGTTCTGGAAGACTGAGAGGAACGTCTCTAATTGTCTCGTTGGTGTTTAATGGTGAGATAACTTTGATCAAGCGTGGATTCTGTTAATAACCATCAGACCTGGTAGGTTATAACCATGAATAATGAATTTATTACTTCATTCATCGCTGCTGATAACTCCTGTTGTCTTCTGATCTCATCTCTGTGTTTTATTAATCTCTGATGTTTGTCTCTTTGGATAAAGCGTCTATATATATGAGCTATATATATACATATATATACTTTTTATTTATTCCTATTCTTGGTTGGAATAACTGTAGTGAAACCACATTCCAACTCTATTTTTATATCATATTTCTATGAGTTAATCCGCCTGTTATTTTCTTAATAAAATGATTAATATGGTCTATAAATGCCTGTTTCATGTCCCAGAGCTGAAGGTGATGCTACTAAAGGCTTGTTTTGCCCCGAAGATATTAATTATTCTATGATAAGAGACTCATAGATGCAGGAAGTTCTCACATTTAAGAACTTTTGTTGTGTTTGATGAAGAAATTACAGATGATTTACTGTTTCTGATTCATTTTCTGTCAATCAAGTTAATGAGGGAACGGTTCTGAAAGGGTCTGAGGTCTCTGTTGTCCCCCCTCAGGTCAGGACCAGAGTTCCCAGAGTCTCCTGGTTCTCCTGGTCCTCCTGCTTCTCCTGGTCCTCCTGGTCCTCCTGGTTCTCCTGGTCCTCCTGGTCCTCCTGGTCCCCCTGGTTCCCCTGGTCCTCCTGGTCCTCCTGGTCCTCCTGGTTCTCCTGGTCCTCCTGGTCCTCCTGGTTGTCCTGGTGATGGAGGGCCCGGCCTGGCTGGACTCGTCCCTGCGGCGCTCTGCCAGTCTGGGTCTGGAGGTCCTGCAGCGAGCCTCCAGACGCAGCGTGGACTGGACCAGCAGCGGAGCGTCCCAGACCCCCGAAGACCACCAGGACTACCAGACCCCCACCAGGACTGATGAGGACTACCAGACCCCCAACAAGGTGCTGCATGGTCCTGTTAACCCTTCACCAGCTGGATCTAGATCTGGATCTGGATCTGGGTCTGGGTCTGGATCTGGATTTGATCTGGGTCTGGGTCTGGGTCTGGATCTGGATTTGATCTGGGTCTGGATCTAGATCTAGAACTGGGTCTGGATCTGGATCTGGATCTGGTCTGACTGTGTGTGTGATGTGTTTCCAGGGACCCCCCAGAGACCTGGACCAGGTGTTTGAGACCATCGTGGTCTTCATGACTCAGATGTCGCTCCAGTGCCAGGTCAGTCAGCTTTAACTGCTTCCTGTCTGACTGAAGGTCTGCAGGTCTACAGGTCTGCAGGTTCTGCAGGTTCTGCAGGTCTGCAGGTCTACAGGTCTGCAGGTCTACAGGTCTACAGGTCTGAAGGTCTGCAGGTCTACAGGTCTACAGGTCTGAAGGTCTGCAGGTCTGCAGGTCTGCAGGTCTGCAGGTCTGCAGGTCTACAGGTCTGAAGGTCTGCAGGTCTACAGGTCTACAGGTCTGCAGGTCTACAGGTCTGCAGGTCTGCAGGTCTGCAGGTTCTGCAGGTTCTGCAGGTCTGCAGGTCTGCAGGTCTACAGGTCTACAGGTCTGCAGGTCTACAGGTCTACAGGTCTACAGGTCTACAGGTCTGCAGGTCTACAGGTCTACAGGTCTGAAGGTCTACAGGTCTGCAGGTCTGCAGGTCTACAGGTCTGCAGGTCTACAGGTCTGAAGGTCTGCAGGTCTACAGGTCTGCAGGTCTACAGGTCTGAAGGTCTGAAGGTCTGCAGGTCTACAGGTCTGAAGGTCTGAAGGTCTGAAGGTCTACAGGTCTGCAGGTCTGAAGGTCTACAGGTCTGAAGGTCTGAAGGTCTGCAGGTCTACAGGTCTGCAGGTCTGAAGGTCTACAGGTCTGAAGGTCTGAAGGTCTGCAGGTCTACAGGTCTGAAGGTCTGAAGGTCTGAAGGTCTACAGGTCTGAAGGTCTGCAGGTCTACAGGTCTGAAGGTCTGCAGGTCTGCAGGTCTGCAGGTCTACAGGTCTGCAGGTCTGCAGGTCTGAAGGTCTAAAGGTCTGAAGGTCTAAAGGTCTAAAGGTCTGAAGGTCTGAAGGTCTGAAGGTCTGAAGGTCTGCAGGTCTACAGGTCTGAAGGTCTGAAGGTCTGAAGGTCTACAGGTCTGAAGGTCTGCAGGTCTACAGGTCTGAAGGTCTGCAGGTCTGAAGGTCTGCAGGTCTGCAGGTCTACAGGTCTACAGGTCTGCAGGTCTGCAGGTCTGAAGGTCTAAAGGTCTGAAGGTCTAAAGGTCTAAAGGTCTGCAGGTCTGCAGGTCTGCAGGTCTACAGGTCTACAGGTCTGCAGGTCTGCAGGTCTGAAGGTCTAAAGGTCTGCAGGTCTACAGGTCTGAAGGTCTGCAGGTCTGGACACTAAAGGGTTATTATTGTGTGTGCTGCAGAGGTTCTATGAGTCCGGCTCCTGCGGGGACCCTTCAGACTCTGAGAGGACCCACGTGTCCCGGTTCCACTCCAGCCGGACCACCGGAGGAGGGAAACCTGCTCGCTGCTCCAGGAACCACGTGAGAGATCCTCAGAATCTGAATCCGTCTTTCCTGTAGTCCTTCTAGAGACGAACCAGCGTCTCGGCCCACGATGCGGTTTATCCTGATTCTTGAGTCACGATGCGACTTTATTCAGATTTTAAGCATTTTGTGATATGAGAGTTTTGATACAACATATTGAGATTTAACTGTTTAGCTGCATTTTGTGTCCACAAAATTAAATTCAGTCAAAAATGATTTTGTCAAATGAGAGAAAGTTCTCAGTGTGTTCATGTGACTTCAGTCTTTTTATTCTCCACAATGAGAATCAAAGCCAGACTAACAAAGTATCCAGTCAGACTGATATTAAACATCAACGGCAGCGTTTTATTAAACTTCACTCAACTTTCAGCTCTCAATTTTTTTAATGAAGCATAAAAAAGCCGAACTTTGCAGCTTTATTTCAACAACTTCCTGACAGGAAAAGTGAGTCTGATACGGTGAAAAACTTCGGACCGTCGCTGAATATTGATACTTGTCATCATTAATATATAGTAGTTATAGTAACATATAGTCATTAATTGATATAATATCGCTAAATATTGCGTTACTAGGCTGTATTGATTTTTACCTCTAGTCCTTTCTAGCTTTCATCTGCCACGTGGGATTTTGGTCGTTAGGAAGCAGAAATTATCCTAATTATTTAGTTTTGATATCAATAATAAACCAGATAAATGATCTAACACTTCTAAATCTAAAGTGTTTTTTATCTTGGTAAGAACCAAATAATCATCAGGTCACTCTGCTCGGGCCAGTTCATCACTGCTGGCAGCTTTACTTTATCTGGTTTTAAGAGTTAATTTATTATTTTAAGTGTTCAACATGCTTATTTCTAGATTTAATAATCTGAATTTAATAAATCTTGTAAAGGTAAATTATCTGTCCATGCAGCAAGATCATTTCCCTCAGATTTACTGTTTGATCTGGTTTTTAGACACCTTTTTTTTTTTTTTACAGTGCAAGAGCAGATTTTGTTTTACAGATAATTTTCTCATTGATTCAGAAAAAAAGATAATTTATCATTTAAAGACATTTTAAATCTCCAGTGAATGCACCAGGCTCCATCCAGATCAATAATTCACCCAGAAACGTTTTTATAAAATGTCCTTAAATGGAATCGTGACGACAAACTTTCATTAAAGTGAAATAAACAATAAAATCCACAACGTCTTGTATTTTGAGAGATATTTGGTGTGTTTTAGAAATGTTATAAAACTTCTGATCTGTTTGTTTCTGCTGGGAAGAAAACTAAAAATCATAAAACCAACAAATAAACGTGTTGTTGTTGTTGTTGTTGTTGTTGATGATCAGGCCGGCGTGTCGGCGGCAGCAGAAGATTTCCACATCGAGGTTTCTCCGGGGACGTACGCCGTCACGGCCAGCGCGTCGCCGTCGACGCAGCAGACTCAGCTGGTCAGCGTCACAGCGGGGCAGAGCGTCCAGCTGACCTTTGACCTCTGACCTTTGACCTCTGACCTCTGACCCCTCAGGCAGCTTCAATAGTAAACCGACCAGAGCTCAAGATGTCTGCTGCTGCTTTCAGAGTTTACTTTTTATTTTACTACCAGGATGTTTGATTTGCTGCAGATTGAAGCCATAATTTACATATATAGAGATTATTTCCCACAACATCATTAATGCTCTGAATGTTTTTATTTTATATATATAGATTATGTGTCCAGGTGGCTCCATGAGACCAAAACATTTATACCAAATGAAAGGGTTATTTGTTTACATTTTATTTTTTATTTAACATTTGTGTAGATCCAAAGCAATTAGAATTCAATTGTAAAAATGTGCAGCTTATATACGGCATTGAAACATTTTAAAAAAACGTTTTGGTTCATCATAGCTTACAGAAGTCTACAGCACATTAACCTCTAAAAGGTTTTAACTTCTAGTCTAGTTTTAGTTTCTCTAGTCAGACTAGGTTTAGATTCCAGATCTCCTGAGATATTTGTCAAGTGTCCAGCCTCTCATTTGCACTTTGGTTCCCACTGCTTTCTGACAAAATCATATTAATAAATGATCATTATAACCTGTTAGTACAGCTGGTAGGCTTTAATGTTCATATTTTATATATATATATTATGTCTCAGAACATCATTAATGTTCATATTTTATTGCACTTAAGCCGCATCAGTGTAAATGAATAAAGTATCTTTTTTAATCAGTTTCTTGTCTGTTTGTATTTTATTGGTAAACTGACATTATGTGTGAACAGTGAAATCATTTAGAGAGAAAGATCTGAGACCTGATGGAGGTCTGAGACCTGATGGAGGTCTGAGTCCTGATGGAGGTCTGAGTCCTGATGGAGGTCTGAGACCTGATGAAGGTCTGAGTCCTGATGGAGGTCTGAGACCTGATGGAGGTCTGAGTCCTGATGTAGGTCTGGGTCCTGATGGAGGTCTGAGTCCTGATGGAGGTCTGAGACCTGATGAAGGTCTGAGTCCTGATGGAGGTCTGGGTCCTGATGGAGGTCTGAGACCTGATGTAGGTCTGAGTCCTGATGGAGGTCTGAGTCCTGATGGAGGTCTGAGACCTGATGAAGATCTGAGTCCTGATGGAGGTCTGAGACCTGATGGAGGTCTGAGACCTGATGGAGGTCTGGGTCCTGGTTTAAGGTCCTGGTTTAAAGCTGCTGGTCCCTAAAACCTCCCTGATGTTCGCTCGTCTTCCTTTAGCCGCAGGAAGAGCCAGAAACAGAGAGCTGTGATTGGCCGAGGTGCTGGTCTGGGGGGCGGAGTCTGGAGTCCAACTGGACACGGAGCTCCCTGCAGAGAAACAGGATCAATCAACATGATCAGATCTGAAACCTCGTCTTCTCTCTACTCACCATAAAGTAGTATTGCTTTAAATACTTTAATCAAATGCACAAACTACTGTTAGTATACCTGAAATAACACTAACTAACTAACTAACTAACCCCAACACTAACTAACTCTAACTCCCAGACTTCTGGAGGGGTCATGGGAGTTTGCTCATCCAGTCTACATGTGTTTTGTGGACTTGGAGAAGGCTTAGGACCGTGTCCCTCGGGGAGTCTTGTGGGGGGTACTGAGGGAATATGGGGTACCGGGCTCGTTGCTACGAGCTATCCGGTCCCTATATAACCAAAGTGAGAGCTGTGTCCGCATACTCGGCACAACGTCAAACACGTTCCCAGTGGGTGTTGGCCTCCGCCAGGGTTGCCCCTTGTCTCAGATTCTGTTTGTGGTTTTCATGGATCTCAAGGTGCAGCCGGGGGAGGAAGGGATCCGGTTTGGTGACCTTAGAATAACATCTCTGCTTTTTGCAGATAATGTGGTTCTTTTGGCTTCATCAAGCCGGGACCTCCAGCACTCACTGGGGCGGTTTGCAGCCGAGTGCGAAGCGGTTGGGATGAGAGTCAACACCTCCAAGTCTGAGGCCATGGTTCTCTGCCGGAAAACGGTGGACTGCCCCCTCTGGGTGGAGACAGGTACTGCCCCCTCTGGGTGGAGAGAGGTACTGCCCCCTCTGGGTGGAGAGAGGTACTGCCTCCTCTGGGTGGAGACAGGTACTGCCCCCTCTGGGTGGAGAGAGGTACTGCCCCCTCTGGGTGGAGAGAGTTACTGCCCCCTCTGGGCGGAGAGAGGTACTGCCCCCTCTGGGTGGAGACAGGTACTGCCCCCTCTGGGTGGAGAGAGGTACTGCCCCCTCTGGGTGGAGAGAGGTACTGCCTCCTCTGGGTGGAGACAGGTACTGCCCCCTCTGGGTGGAGAGAGTTACTGCCCCCTCTGGGCGGAGAGAGGTACTGCCCCCTCTGGGTGGAGACAGGTACTGCCCCCTCTGGGTGGAGAGAGGTACTGCCCCCTCTGGGTGGAGAGAGGTACTGCCCCCTCTGGGTGGAGAGAGGTACTGCCTCCTCTGGGTGGAGACAGGTACTGCCCCCTCTGGGTGGAGAGAGGTACTGCCCCCTCTGGGTGGAGAGAGTTACTGCCCCCTCTGGGCGGAGAGAGGTACTGCCCCCTCTGGGTGGAGACAGGTACTGCCCCCTCTGGGTGGAGACAGGTACTGCCTCAAGAGAAGGAGCTCCAGTATCTGGGGGTCTTGTTCAGCAGTGAGGGTAGAACGGAGCGTGAGATGGAGGCGGTTTGGTGCAGCGTCAGCAGTGATGTGGGCGTTGTACCGGACCTTCGTGGTGAAGAAGGAGCTGAGCCTGAAGGCAAAGCTCTGGATTTACCGCTCCATCTACGTTCCAACCCTCACCTATGGTCATGAGCTTTGGGTAGCGACCAAAGAACGAGATCTCGGATACAAGCGGCTGAAATGAGCTTCCTCCGTAGGGTGGCTGGGCTCAGCCTTAGAGATAGGGGGAGGAGCTCAGACATCCGGAGGGAGCTCGGAGTAGAGCCGCTGCTCCTTCTCCTCTAAAGGAGTCAGCTGAGGAGGTTTGGGCATCTGGTAAGGATCCTCCCGGGCGCCTCCCGTTAGAGGAGTTCCAGGTCCAACTGGTAGGAGGCCCCGGGGAAGACCCAGAACACGGTGGAGGGATTATATCTTTCTCCTGGTCTGGGAACGCCTCGGGGTCCAGGAGGAGCTGGACGTGGCTGGGAGAGGGACGTCTGGAACGCCCTGCTTAGCCTGCTGCCCCCGCGACCCGGCCCCGGATAAGCGGACGAGAATGGATGGATGGCTAGATGGACAAACTAAATATCCCTAACACTAACTAACTAACTAACTAACTTACCCTAATACTAAGTAACCCTAACAATAACTAACCCTAACTAACTAACTACCCCCAACACTAACACTAACAGAAGGGTTAGGGGTAGTAACGCTTCTGTTTAGTTTGTTTTTACTAAAAAGTTTCAGACGTGCAAATTATTTTTGTGCACAAATCTTTTTAACATGCACAGAATATTTCTACATAAATACTTTTAGTTTGCACTAAAATCTGATCTACAGATGCAGGAAGTGAAATGACTTGACCAGCTTGTGTTGCATTTATATGATGTTGTTGTTGTTGTTGTTGTTGTTTTGTTTGTGGGACTCTTAAAGCTGCAGGACTCTGGTTCCCACCTGGCTGTCTGTGTTGTGGTTCTGGTCCGGTCCGTCTCCAGTACCTCCAGGGAGGACGCTGCTGGTTCCTCCTCAGCCTCGCTGCTCTGCTCTCCTCCTCACAGAGAGAGGAGGAGGAGGAGGAGGAGGAGGAGGGGGGCACCTCGGGGTCACTCCTCCTCACATCTCTGAGGTCCAGCTGTTGATCCTCCTCCACCCCGTTGGATCCATCCATCCCTCTGGAGCTGGATGGAAACAGACACTGAAGGTTTGAGGAAGAGGAGCAGCAGGAGGAAGAGGAGCAGCAGCAGGAAGAGGAGCAGCAGCAGGAAGAGGAGCAGCAGCAGGAAGAGGAGCAGCAGCGGGACGAGGAGCAGCAGGAGGAGCAGAGCAGCCGAGGAGGACCGGAGGAGCTGCCAGCACACGGCCAGCTGCAGCAGCGACCCGGAGTCTGGAGGCGGAGCTCCCGGAGGCGGAGCTCCCGGAGGCGGAGCTCCCGGAGCAGTCTGTGGTGGTGAGGGGCTGGGAGCGGTAGAACCAGACTGAGGGGAACCAGAGACACAAAGCTGTTCCACATCAGCACCTGAACGCTCCAAACACCTTCAGCTGCAACCAGAGACGGTTAATGTGACGGTAAGTCAGGGGAGAAATATCAAACTAACAAAAAATACAGATAAATAAACTGATTTAAACTATAAAGTATCATAACAATTAGAATCTAGTTTAGTTTCCACTGTAAAAAATGTCTGTAGGTTTTAGGGTGAAAAACTGCTAAACCACGACAGTAAAAGACGTAAAATGATAAATGAGTTAATTCAGTTTCAGTAAAAATGAAACACTGTAAATGTTTATATCAGACAAAACTGTGTTTTATTTACAGTTTTATTTTTTTTTAAAATACATTATTGACTCATTGTTAAATGTACTAAACCATATCTCTAACAGAAATATACTGTTTCAGCTTTTATCGACACATTAAAGCAGTAGAATCAGTTTTAACCCGGTACCTCCCGGTGCGTCTGTGGGCGCGGCGCCCATCAGCCTCCCCGGCCCGTACCGCCTCCGCTCCGGTTCCCATGGCGACAGCACCGCATCACCGGGGGCCAGGCGGCGAGGTCTCGCTCTGCTGGCGTTCAACATGTCGAGGGAACAAACGAGCTGCTGCTGAGACGAGACGGACCCAGAACCAGAACCAGAACCAGAACCTCCTGGAGGGTCCAAGACCACCAGCCAGACTCCTCCACAGCCCGGGTCATATTTATTCATCTGGGTCACAAACACACACAGATTATTATTATTGTTGTTATTATTGTTGTTATTATTACTATTATTAATACTATTTTAAGACACTTTGTCTGTTTACAGCTCTGGATTTATCCTAAATTCACCAAAACTCAGCATTAATAAAGCCTCATTCACATGTTTAATATAAAAAATATTGTTTTAATGTCAAATGAATAAAAGCTCATTAAATAATATCTTTTAACTTTTTAACACCTTTCCAAATAATGTTAAAACAAATCATTGTGGAATCACTGAACAAATACTGAATATAATGTTATAATAACATAAATGTAGCATTACTGACAATACGTACATTAATAATCAGTTCAATGTCTTTTTAACAGTAAAATAACTATTAATTAACTATCAATTTACCATTTACTAAAGATATAAAGTATGAAAATCAGCCCTTAATTAAGCTGTAAAGGTATTTACTGAGTTTATTTCCAGTTAAAGGTTTAAACTGATCATGTTCCTGTAGAAGTATCTGTAATACTGCAGTATTTAACCTGTACTTGCTGTACGAGCGTCCCCAGGTAGTAGAAACCGTCCTCCTCCCTCCTCGCCAACACTCGGCATCCTGGGAAAAACTCTGGAGCGCCCAGCAGGCCGCCATTACCCACACTGCACCTGGGCCTCCACGCCACACACACACACACACACACACACACGTATATATATATAGATAGATAGATAGATAGATAGATAGATAATATAAATTTCGACTTTCGTCAGACATTTTTACGTGTTTTATAAATGTTTATATCCCCCATGGTCCTCAGGGGTCTAAAGGACCCCATGACACCAGGCTGGTTTTAGGACATGTAGAAAAAAACTTTTTTTTTCACATTTTAAGGCAACTCAAGATCAACACATTTATATCACTGATATCATATCATCATTTTTTCCTTATTATTGGTCAATTTTAGTCAAATATACAAAATTATAATTTTTTTCCAATAGTTATAGTGAAATAATAGTTTCTTGATGGAATGAACAGAGTAGATTATGTCAACTTTCAGTGAAATTTATGTTTTGAAAACATTGTTTATTTTTAGATGACAGCAAAAATAAAACAATAATCTCACCTGTGGTCCTCAGGGGTCAGACAGGACCTCATGACATCACACTGGTTTAAGGACAGGTAGGAACAGGGTCAGCCTGTAACCATGGAGACCACACACACACACACACACACACACGCACACACACACTTCATCAGGTAAACCTTTACTGTGAACCAGAAATAAACATTTAACAATAACATAAAAACCACTCAGCCAAAACAAAAGTCAACACTTTATATCAATAATAATATTTAATTGGACGCCTTCAGCTGGAGAGCAGGAAACATTTCCTGTGGCATCGGTTCAATAAGCTCAGGTATATATATATATATATATATATATATACACATATATATATATGTATATATATATACACATATATATATATATATATATATACACATATATATATGTATATATATATACACATATATATATATATATATATATATATATATATATATATAGTCCTCCTCCAGTCTGAGCTTCTTGGGTTTTCCTTGAGATAAACAGACTCATCTGATCTGCCAGAGCAAATAAAACACGACTCTCCAGGTTTCCAGCCTGTTTTCTGGCTCTTATTTAAAGATTGTTGTTGTTGTTGTTGTTGTTGTTGTCTTGTGAGCTCCACGGATAAAGATCTGGATTTGACCTTCAGCTTTATATTTCAGATTCACTAACTTCTTTTAAATCACTTCTTGAAACACACTTTAATAGACTTGCTTTCATGTAAAGTTTCTATTTCTTTAATCAGTTTTTATTTTATTTTATTATGTTCTTCTGCTGCTTTCACATATTTTTTTTGTGCTTTTACCATTTAATTCTTTTTTTTTTTGCAACTTTCTTTGACCTCGGTATCTGAGATTGTCTCGTAATTGATCCTGACTTTCATCGTTTTATGTAAGAATTGTTTTCTTACGCCTTATTACCTGTAAGCTGTTTTATGAATAAAGTTATTATTATAATCTTTCTGAGAGCAACAACAGGCTAAAAAAGAGAAAACATATCGTCTTCAGGATTTAATATTTTTATTTCTACTATTCTTCTGGCTGTATTTGTCTCCAAACCTTCTGCAGGACTCCGTTCAGACCGACTGGCATCAGGTAGCAGCTGTTCATATACAGTCTCTGGTGGCAGCGCCCCCCGGTGGCCTGGACCAGAGCCTGCAGCTGGTCTGGGGCACAAAATCACACACAAAGACACAAAAAGACATAAAATGACCAAAAAAGACCCAAAATGACCCAAATTGTTCCTCTAAACACACCAGAGCCAAATCAAACAGAGTCCCACTAGAATAAAACCAGAGTTGATGACAGGATCACACACAATCACAAGATATCACATTTATGTTGGTTTTTCTTTGTTTCTTTTTGGTTCTAAATGTTGATCCAGTAAGTCAGAATAAAAAATCTATTATTATTATCAGGTCATATAGGTGAAAAATATACCAACATGGTATTTAAACATGTTTTAAGTGATGAATACAGGCAGGATGGAAGGAGTCAGACTCAGAGAGTTAAAGAAGTTCAAAGTTTTCTCCTCAGTGAAGAAGTTTTCTTTAGAAGTTTTCCTTCAGGTCGGAGTTCAGGACTTTAACTTGTAGGAGTAATATTAGTACTTTTACTTCATAAAGTAATCTGATTACTTCCTTGGTTAATAATAATAATAATCAGATAAAGTGAGTTTGTTACCTGTGTTTGTGCCTCTACAGCCTCACTGTTGATGTTGGTTTCCATGGAGACGGTCAGTGTGTTGACCTGCCAATCAGCTGGCTGCTAGCGTTTCCATGGCGACGTCAGCTGTTCAGCAGGTTTCACGTCTTATTAATATATTATCAATGTTACATTTTAATATCAATCTCCCCAGTTGATTCCTGACATTAAGAGTTTTTCTATGTTTCAATATACGAGAAAAAGGTTCCTCTCATTAAATATGTGTGTGTGTATATATAAATAAATATATATGTATACATATTTCTATAATGCATTCAAAACATATTTATAATGTATTCTAATCTGATTATTTCACTGTATAATGCCTTAAAGCTATAATCATAACACATTTTATAATGCCTCATATGGAAGAGAAGGGTTAATTTTATTGCTGTAGCACATTTAAAACAACCATAACTGACCAAAGTGCTAAACAGGACTGAAACAACAAATAAACAATATGAAATAAATAAACAGGGTGGAGTATCTTCAGATATAGTCAGATTATTATTATTATTATTATAGTCAGAAATAGTTCAGATAATAATAAATATATTCTATAATACATTAGTATCACGTTATATCGCCTTGTTTTGTTCTGTGGCTCTAAACTTTATAATTAAGATGTAAAGCTTTTGAAGTGAATTCAATGAGAGCTTTTATTTTGACGGTAACTTCCTGTCCTGCTTCAACCTGAAACAGTGACCTCGTGACGTCGTTGTAAAAATAAAAGCCAACATTTTATTATTATAATATGATTAATGTTAATATCACGTTTCACAAAGAACACAAAGAAACTCAAACTGTTTGTTTAAACATTTTATTCCAACAGACCTTCCAACAGACAAAAACATGAAAATATGTAAAATTGGACTTAAAAATACAAACAGAAATGTTTTTATTTTTCCTTTACATTCCTTTACATTCATTTACATTCGGTTTCCCCTGCTGTCTGTTAGGGTATATATATACATATATATATATATATATATATATGTAGCGTAATAAAGAGTCATTAAGTGTGTTGCCCCTAGCAACACTTCTAGACCCCAGATTTAAATCACTCGGGTGATTGAGGCCATCAGTAGACAGCCGGGACGTCTTCACAGCAGCTGTCTGCAGCCACTTCAGGCATGTTACTCTGCATTATTTGTTTGTTGTTGTTTGGAAATCATGTACTAAAATGCCAATTTGTTGTTTTTTAGATAACCTTTGGCAACATCTGGACATTGAAGTGGTCAGACAGAGTAAAAGTGCCACAGCTGATGCATCCAGGAGGAGCAGATACCTGGTGGAGGGTAATATTACCAGGATCCAATCAGATACTGGGACAATCAAAAGACCCATTACCAGGATCCAATCAGATACTGGGACAATCAAAACAACCATTACCAGGATCCAATCAGACACTGGGACAATCAAAACAACCATTACCAGGATCCAATCAGATACTGGGACAATCAAAACAACCATTACCAGGATCCAATCAGATACTGGGACAATCAAAACAACCATTACCAGGATCCAATCAGACACTGGGACAATCAAAACAACCATCATCTGAGCCGTGTGAGCGGTTGTTTTCAACGGCTGGAGAAATTGTGTCCAAAAAGCGCAACAGGCTGAATATCAAAATGTTGGAAAAACGAATTGTTTTGAATAAAAATTTGTTTAAAAAAATCCCAGTCCACAAGCATCCTCATTCACAACACGCTCACGTTATGATACATGTTCACATTATTTATTGACTGTATCTTAAAATATCAAAGATATTTTAAATTTAAATGAATATATGAAATAATACAATATCAAATATAATTACTTAAATTATATTATTGTATATACGAGGTCATCAAATCAGTGTCAGTTGAGGCTGTCAACTAGGTTGGCTGTAGGGATGTTTAAGGTCCAGCAGGTGTCAGTCTTCACTCAGTGACACAGTATCAATACAGTATCAATCCAGTATCAATCCAGTATCAATACAGTATCAATACAGTACCAATACAGTATCAATACAGTATCAGCACAGTATCAATACAGTACCAATACAGTATCAATACAGTATCAGCACAGTATCAATACAGTATCAATACAGTATCAGCACAGTATCAATACAGTATCAATACAGTATCAGCACAGTATCAATACAGTATCAATACAGTATCGATACAGTATCAATACAGTATCAATACAGTATCGACTTTATTATATTTATATATATATATATAATGTCTCTGCTGTGTTTTATATATTTATATATATTTATTATATTTATATATGTATATATAATTGCCTCCATGTCCCGGTGTCCTCTCTGCTGTGTTTTATATATTTATATATATTTATTATATTTATATATGTATATACAATGTCTCTGCTGTGTTTTATATATTTATATATATTTATTATATTTATATATGTATATATAATGTCATGGTGCCTCCATGTCCCGGTGTCCTCTCTGCTGTATTTTATATATTTATATATATTTATTATATTTATATATGTATATATAATGTCTTGTTAACTCCATGTCCCGGTGTCCTCTCTGCTGTGTTTTATATATTTATATATATTCATTATATTTATATATGTATATATAATGTCTCTGCTCTGTTTTTTATATTTATATATATTTATTATATTTATATATGTATATATAATTGCCTCCATGTCCCGGTGTCCTCTCTGCTGTGTTTTATATATTTATATATATTTATTATATTTATATATGTATATATAATTGCCTCCATGTCCCGGTGTCCTCTCTGCTGTGTTTTATATATTTATATATATATATTTATTATATTTATATATGTATATATAATTGCCTCCATGTCCCGGTGTCCTCTCTGCTGTGTTTTATATATTTATATATATTTATTATAGTTATATATGTATATATAATTGCCTCCATGTCCCGGTGTCCTCTCTGCTGTGTTTTATATATATTTATTATATTTATTTATGTATATATAATTGCCTCCATGTCCCGGTGTCCTCTCTGCTGTGTTTTATATATTTATATATATTTATTATATTTATATATGTATATATAATTGCCTCCATGTCCCAGTGTCCTCTCTGCTGTGTTTTATATATTTATATATATTTATTATATTTATATATGTATATATAATTGCCTCCATGTCCCGGTGTCCTCTCTGCTGTGTTTTATATATATTTATTATATTTATTTATGTATATATAATTGCCTCCATGTCCCGGTGTCCTCTCTGCTGTGTTTTATATATTTATATATATTTATTATATTTATATATGTATATATAATTGCCTCCATGTCCCAGTGTCCTCTCTGCTGTGTTTTATATATTTATATATATTTATTATATTTATATATGTATATATAATTGCCTCCATGTCCCGGTGTCCTCTCTGCTGTGTTTTATATATTTATATATATTTATTATATTTATATATGTATATATAATTGCCTCCATGTCCCGGTGTCCTCTCTGCTGTGTTTTATATATTTATATATATTTATTATATTTATATATGCATATATAATTGCCTCCATGTCCCGGTGTCCTCTCTGCTGTGTTTTATATATTTATATATATTTATTATATTTATATATGTATATACAATGTCTCTGCTGTGTTTTATATATTTATATATATTTATTATATTTATATATGTATATATAATGTCTTGGTGCCTCCATGTCCCGGTGTCCTCTCTGCTGTATTTTATATATTTATATATATTTATTATATTTATATATGTATATATAATGTCTTGTTAACTCCATGTCCCGGTGTCCTCTCTGCTGTGTTTTATATATTTATATATATTCATTATATTTATATATGTATATATAATGTCTCTGCTGTGTTTTATATATTTATATATATTTATTATATTTATATATGTATATATAATTGCCTCCATGTCCCGGTGTCCTCTCTGCTGTTTTATATATTTATATATATTTATTATATTTATATATGTATATATAATTGCCTCCATGCCCCGGTGTCCTCTCTGCTGTGTTTTATATATTTATATATATTTATTATATTTATATATGTATATATAATTGCCTCCATGTCCCGGTGTCCTCTCTGCTGTGTTTTATATATTTATATATATTTATTATATGTATATATAATTGCCTCCATGTCCCGGTGTCCTCTCCGCTGTGTTTTATATATTTATATATATTTATTATATGTATATATAATGTCTTGTTGACTCCATGTCCCGGTGTCCTCTCTGCTGTGTTTTATGTATTTATATATATTTATTATATGTATATATAATGTCTTGTTAACTCCATGTCCCGGTGTCCTCTCTGCTGTGTTTTATATATTTATATATATTTATTATGTTTATATATGTATATATAATTGCCTCCATGTCCCGGTGTCCTCTCTGCTGTGTTTTATATATTTATATATATTTATTATATGTATATATAATTGCCTCCATGTCCCGGTGTCCTCTCTGCTGTGTTTTATATATTTATATATATTTATTATATGTATATATAATGTCTTGTTAACTCCCTGTCCCGGTGTCCTCTCCGCTGTGTTTTATATATTTATATATATTTATTATATGTATATATAATGTCTTGTTAACTCCATGTCCCGGTGTCCTCTCTGCTGTGTTTTATGTATTTATATATATTTATATATATTTATTATATGTATATATAATGTCTTGTTAACTCCATGTCCCGGTGTCCTCTCCGCTGTGTTTTATATATTTATATATATTTATTATATTTATTATATGTATATATAATGTCTTGTTAACTCCATGTCCCGGTGTCCTCTCCGCTGTGTTTTATATATTTATATATATTTATTATATGTATATATAATGTCTTGTTAACTCCATGTCCCGGTGTCCTCTCTGCTGTGTTTTATGTATTTATATATATTTATTATATGTATATATAATGTCTTGTTAACTCCATGTCCCGGTGTCCTCTCCGCTGTGTTTTATATATTTATATATATTTATTATATGTATATATAATGTCTTGTTAACTCCATGTCCCGGTGTCCTCTCTGCTGTGTTTTATATATTTATATATATTTATTATATGTATATATAATGTCTTGTTAACTCCATGTCCCGGTGTCCTCTCTGCTGTGTTTTATATATTTATATATATTTATTATATGTATATATGTATATATATTAACTCCATGTCCCGGTGTCCTCTCTGCTGTGTTTTATATATTTATATATATTTATTATATTTATATATGTATATATATTAACTCCATGTCCCGGTGTCCTCTCTGCTGTGTTTTATATATTTATTTGTATTTATTATATTTATATATGTATATATATTAACTCCATGTCCCGGTGTCCTCTCTGCTGTGTTTTATATATTTATATGTATTTATTATATTTATATATGTATATATATTAACTCCATGTCCCGGTGTCCTCTCTGCTGTGTTTTATATATTTATTATATTTATATATGTATATATATTAACTCCATGTCCCGGTGTCCTCTCTGCTGTGTTTTATATATTTATATATATTTATTATATCTATATATGTATATATATTAACTCCATGTCCCGGTGTCCTCTCTGCTGTGTTTTATATATTTATATATATTTATTATATTTATATATGTATATATATTAACTCCATGTCCCGGTGTCCTCTCTGCTGTGTTTTATATATTTATATATGTATATATGTATATATATTAACTCCATGTCCCGGTGTCCTCTCTGCTGTGTTTTATATATATTTATTATATGTATATATGTATATATAATGTCTCTGCTGTGTTTTATATATATTTATTATATGTATATATGTATATATATTAACTCCATGTCCCGGTGTCCTCTCTGCTGTGTTTTATATATTTATATATATTTATTATATGTATATATGTATATATATTAACTCCATGTCCCGGTGTCCTCTCTGCTGTGTTTTATATATTTATATATATTGATTATATTTATATATGTATATATATTAACTCCATGTCCCGGTGTACTCTCTGCTGTGTTTTATATATTTATATATATTTATTATATGTATATATGTATATATATTAACTCCATGTCCCGGTGTCCTCTCTGCTGTGTTTTATATATTTATTATATGTATATATGTATATATATTAACTCCATGTCCCGGTGTCCTCTCTGCTGTGTTTTATATATTTATATATATTTATTATATTTATATATGTATATATATTAACTCCATGTCCCGGTGTCCTCTCTGCTGTGTTTTATATATTTATTTGTATTTATTATATTTATATATGTATATATATTAACTCCATGTCCCGGTGTCCTCTCTGCTGTGTTTTATATATTTATATATATTTATTATATGTATATATGTATATATATTAACTCCATGTCCCGGTGTCCTCTCTGCTGTGTTTTATATATTTATATATATTTATTATATGTATATATATTAACTCCATGTCCCGGTGTCCTCTCTGCTGTGTTTTATATATTTATATATATTTATATATATTTATTATATGTATATATGTATATATATTAACTCCATGTCCCGGTGTCCTCTCTGCTGTGTTTTATATATTTATAGATATTTATATATATTTATTATATGTATATATGTATATATATTAACTCCATGTCCCGGTGTCCTCTCTGCTGTGTTTTATATATTTATATATATGGATATATGTATATATATTAACTCCATGTCCCGGTGTCCTCTCTGCTGTGTTTTATATATTTATATACATTTAAATATATTTATTATATGTATATATGTATATATATTAACTCCATGTCCCGGTGTCCTCTCTGCTGTGTTTTATATATTTATATATATTTATTATATGTATATATGTATATATATTAACTCCATGTCCCGGTGTCCTCTCTGCTGTGTTTTATATATTTATATATATTTATATATATTTATTATATGTATATATGTATATATATTAACTCCATGTCCCGGTGTCCTCTCTGCTGTGTTTTATATATTTATATATATTTATTATATTTATATATGTATATATAATGTCTCTGCTGTGTTTTATATATTTATATATATTTATTATATTTATATATGTATATATATTAACTCCATGTCCCAGTGTCCTCTCTGCTGTGTTTTATATATTTATATATATTCATTATATTTACATATGTATATATAATGTCTCTGCTCTGTTTTTTATATTTATATATATTTATTATATTTATATATGTATATATAATTGCCTCCATGTCCCGGTGTCCTCTCTGCTGTGTTTTATATATATTTATTATATTTATTTATGTATATATAATTGCCTCCATGTCCCGGTGTCCTCTCTGCTGTGTTTTATATATTTATATATATTTATAATATTTATATATGTATATATAATTGCCTCCATGTCCCAGTGTCCTCTCTGCTGTGTTTTATATATTTATATATATTTATTATATTTATATATGTATATATAATTGCCTCCATGTCCCGGTGTCCTCTCTGCTGTGTTTTATATATTTATATATATTTATTATATTTATATATGTATATATAATTGCCTCCATGTCCCGGTGTCCTCTCTGCTGTGTTTTATATATTTATATATATTTATTATATTTATATATGCATATATAATTGCCTCCATGTCCCGGTGTCCTCTCTGCTGTGTTTTATATATTTATATATATTTATTATATTTATATATGTATATACAATGTCTCTGCTGTGTTTTATATATTTATATATATTTATTATATTTATATATGTATATATAATGTCTTGGTGCCTCCATGTCCCGGTGTCCTCTCTGCTGTATTTTATATATTTATATATATTTATTATATTTATATATGTATATATAATGTCTTGTTAACTCCATGTCCCGGTGTCCTCTCTGCTGTGTTTTATATATTTATATATATTCATTATATTTATATATGTATATATAATGTCTCTGCTGTGTTTTATATATTTATATATATTTATTATATTTATATATGTATATATAATTGCCTCCATGTCCCGGTGTCCTCTCTGCTGTTTTATATATTTATATATATTTATTATATTTATATATGTATATATAATTGCCTCCATGCCCCGGTGTCCTCTCTGCTGTGTTTTATATATTTATATATATTTATTATATTTATATATGTATATATAATTGCCTCCATGTCCCGGTGTCCTCTCTGCTGTGTTTTATATATTTATATATATTTATTATATGTATATATAATTGCCTCCATGTCCCGGTGTCCTCTCCGCTGTGTTTTATATATTTATATATATTTATTATATGTATATATAATGTCTTGTTGACTCCATGTCCCGGTGTCCTCTCTGCTGTGTTTTATGTATTTATATATATTTATTATATGTATATATAATGTCTTGTTAACTCCATGTCCCGGTGTCCTCTCTGCTGTGTTTTATATATTTATATATATTTATTATATTTATATATGTATATATAATTGCCTCCATGTCCCGGTGTCCTCTCTGCTGTGTTTTATATATTTATATATGTATATATGTATATATATTAACTCCATGTCCCGGTGTCCTCTCTGCTGTGTTTTATATATATTTATTATATGTATATATGTATATATAATGTCTCTGCTGTGTTTTATATATATTTATTATATGTATATATGTATATATATTAACTCCATGTCCCGGTGTCCTCTCTGCTGTGTTTTATATATTTATATATATTTATTATATGTATATATGTATATATATTAACTCCATGTCCCGGTGTCCTCTCTGCTGTGTTTTATATATTTATATATATTGATTATATTTATATATGTATATATATTAACTCCATGTCCCGGTGTCCTCTCTGCTGTGTTTTATATATTTATATATATTTATTATATGTATATATGTATATATATTAACTCCATGTCCCGGTGTCCTCTCTGCTGTGTTTTATATATTTATTATATGTATATATGTATATATATTAACTCCATGTCCCGGTGTCCTCTCTGCTGTGTTTTATATATTTATATATATTTATTATATTTATATATGTATATATATTAACTCCATGTCCCGGTGTCCTCTCTGCTGTGTTTTATATATTTATTTGTATTTATTATATTTATATATGTATATATATTAACTCCATGTCCCGGTGTCCTCTCTGCTGTGTTTTATATATTTATATATATTTATTATATGTATATATGTATATATATTAACTCCATGTCCCGGTGTCCTCTCTGCTGTGTTTTATATATTTATATATATTTATTATATGTATATATATTAACTCCATGTCCCGGTGTCCTCTCTGCTGTGTTTTATATAATTTATATATATTTATATATATTTATTATATGTATATATGTATATATATTAACTCCATGTCCCGGTGTCCTCTCTGCTGTGTTTTATATATTTATAGATATTTATATATATTTATTATATGTATATATGTATATATATTAACTCCATGTCCCGGTGTCCTCTCTGCTGTGTTTTATATATTTATATATATGGATATATGTATATATATTAACTCCATGTCCCGGTGTCCTCTCTGCTGTGTTTTATATATTTATATACATTTAAATATATTTATTATATGTATATATGTATATATATTAACTCCATGTCCCGGTGTCCTCTCTGCTGTGTTTTATATATTTATATATATTTATTATATGTATATATGTATATATATTAACTCCATGTCCCGGTGTCCTCTCTGCTGTGTTTTATATATTTATATATATTTATATATATTTATTATATGTATATATATTAACTCCATGTCCCGGTGTCCTCTCTGCTGTGTTTTATATATTTATATATATTTATTATATTTATATATGTATATATAATGTCTCTGCTGTGTTTTATATATTTATATATATTTATTATATTTATATATGTATATATATTAACTCCATGTCCCAGTGTCCTCTCTGCTGTGTTTTATATATTTATATATATTTATTATATTTATATATGTATATATATTAACTCCATGTCCCGGTGTCCTCTCTGCTGTGTTTTATATATTTATATATATTTATATATATTTATTATATGTATATATGTATATATATTAACTCCATGTCCCGGTGTCCTCTCTGCTGTGTTTTATATATTTATATATATTTATTATATTTATATATGTATATATAATGTCTCTGCTGTGTTTTATATATTTATATATATTTATTATATGTATATATATTAACTCCATGTCCCGGTGTCCTCTCTGCTGTGTTTTATATATTTATATATATTTATATATTTTTATTATATTTATATATGTATATATATTAACTCCATGTCCCGGTGTCCTCTCTGCTGTGTTTTATATATTTATATATGTATATATAATGTCTCTGCTGTGTTTTATATATTTATATATATTTATTATATGTATATATGTATATATATTAACTCCATGTCCCGGTGTCCTCTCTGCTGAGTTTTATATATTTATATATATTTATATATGTATATATATTAACTCCATGTCCCGGTGTCCTCTCTGCTGTGTTTTATATATTTATATATATTTATTATATTTATATATGTATATATATTAACTCCATGTCCCGGTGTCCTCTCTGCTGTGTTTTATATATTTATATATATTTATATATGTATATATATTAACTCCATGTCCCGGTGTCCTCTCTGCTGTGTTTTATATATTTATATATATTTATTATATTTATATATGTATATATATTAACTCCATGTCCCGGTGTCCTCTCTGCTGTGTTTTATATATTTATATATATCTATTATATTTATATATGTATATATAATGTCTCTGCTGTGTTTTATATATTTATATATATTTATTATATGTATATATGTATATATATTAACTCCATGTCCCGGTGTCCTCTCTGCTGTGTTTTATATATTTATATATATTTATTATATGTATATATGTATATATATTAACTCCATGTCCCGGTGTCCTCTCTGCTGTGTTTTATATATTTATATATATTTATTATATGTATATATGTATATATATTGCCTCCATGTCCCGGTGTCCTCTCTGCTGTGTTTTTACCCAGAGATCTCCTTGTTGTTGTTTCCAACATGGATGCCGATATTAAACCTCTGTCCTGCTCCGTGTTTCTGCCTCCTCCGGCCTCCTCCGGCCCGGCCCTCTGCTCCTCGGCTCCCCGGGGCTCGGAGCCCTCAGTCCGGGTCTCCTGCCGCCTCCTGAGGACCTCCACATGCTGGTTTTATTTATTTATCGCGGCTCTTTTCTCCTCTGAGAGCCCGAGACGAGACGAAACCCGACGCAGAATGGCGTCTGTCCGGGGCCCGGGACTCTGAATGACGGCTCCGGGTTATGCAGCAGAGTCTCCGGAACCAATCAGCGGGCCCGGATCCCGGAGGGGGCGGGTCTTAGCGGGCTGGGTGATGCCGTGATTCATGTTCCCGGCAGGTCGCTTCCTGCAGAGGTGCATGGTGGTCGAACAGGAGGAATTGTGTGAAATCTTCAGAGGTTAGTGACTAAAACTGTTTTTACCCAGTGTGCATTATTCCCAGAGCCGGGAGGAGCAGAGGGGAGGCCGGGAGGAGCAGCGGGGAGGCCGGCCCGGGTCTCTGTGCGCCCCGGGACACTTTAACCAGCTTCCCCAGCTCCAGATAGTAACATTAGAAGCTGCTAGAAGCTGCTGCAGCGCTCTTTATTCACTGGCTGCTGGTTCAACTGGCTCCGCTGCTCCTGCTGCTCCTGCTGCTGCTCCTCCTGCTCCTCCTGCTCCTCCACGCCGCTAGCTGCTCCTCCAGACCCGGCCCCGGCCCCACCACCACCACCCAGCGGGGCCCGGAGGCTCCCCAACCCGCTGATCTGTCACCAACAGGCCGATAAACGGCCGTTAGAGAGTCGGTGACAGCTAGCTCCGCTGTTAGCATCATGCTAACGGTTAAACATGCTGCAGAGCTAACAGCCGCTAGCATCATGCTAACAGCTGCTTTATTTACTCTTTATTGTTATTATGATGTTAGTAAACATTAATATTAATATTAGTGTTTAGTGTTAATGATCTCTGGCTGGATGACACATCTGGCCAGTCATTGTTATGCTAACAGCAGCTAACTATGCTAACAGCAGCTAACTATGCTAACTGTTAGCCCCAACTGCTACATTCAAAATAACAAACAAGCGCCAAAACAACAACAACAGCGGAGAAATATATAAAATATCTACTTTATTACAGTAAATATAGTTTATATAAACTATAATTAATATAAAGTATATTTATTGTATAAAAAACAGCGAAGAAACTAATAAATATACTTTATGTTAAGAATATTTACTCAATATAAAGTATGTTTACTGTAATAAACAACAGTGGAGAAACCAAGTAAATATACTTTATATGCAGTAAATATACTTTATATGCAGTAAATATACTTTATATGCAGTAAATAAACTTTATTTACAGAAGATCTACTGTTAAACACAGCAGCAGAGAAACCAAGTAAATATAGTTTATATAAACTTTATTTATTATTTATAAAGTATATTTACAGTAAAAAAAAACATTCTCTGTTTAGCAATTATTTAATTTTATTACCTCCAAGACTTTATAAATATTACAATCCAGATGTCTTATTTTAAAGTTTATTTTCATTTAATTCATAAACTGGTGAATTTTATTTTTCTACTGTCTCCACATTTGGATATAAAGTTTACTAAATAAATAAGATTTAAAATGAAAATGAACCTATTCTGTCATGATTTATTGTTTCACCTGATAATTTAAACATGCTGTCACTCTTTTACAACAGAGCCACTATATTATTATGAATATATAGTATTAATACACTATATATTCATAATAATATAAATAATAAAGTTTAGTTTCAGGGTGATAAATGTGGAATATCAGAGCTGCTTCGCCCCAAATTCTGTTTTCCTCCAAACGTCTTTAATTTTTTTTAATAATCTTCAAAAACACAAAATTCATAATGACTTGTCTGTAAAAAAATAAATAAATAAGAAAAGAAAAGTTTGTAAATATTAAAACCCAGAAGTTTTATTTGTCATTTCAGGGTTTGAAAGTTTATTTTCATTTGATTCTTAAACTGGTGAATTTTATTTTTCTTTCAAACTATTTCCACTGTTTATGGATTTAAAGTTTACCAAATAAAATGAGATTTAATTTATGATGTATTGTTTCCCCACTTCAGTACACTTGTTGGATATTCATAATAATAATATAAATAATAAAGTTTAGTTTCAGGGTGATTAATGTTGAATAGACTTTAAATAATATCAGAGCTGGTTCGCCCCAAATACTGCATTCAAAATGTCTTTAATTTTATAAATACGAATCAATGAGAAATACAGTTTTAACATCAACTAAAATCAGTCGGTAAGATCAGGAACATATATATGTAAATTAGTTTAGTTTAATTTAATTTAATTTAATTTAAGAGGTGTTTAAGAGTTTATATCTCTTATTTCTTCCTCTAATGTTTGAAACTTTGTTGTATTTTATTCTGACTGCTGAGGCTTTCACATTCACACTTATTGATATCAAATCTGCCTGATGAGAAGATTTACAATAAAGACCAAAGCTGCTTATATTTGGAAATTGATTGATTGATTGATTGATTGATATGAGATTAGAATATGATTTACAGTGTTGAAGGGAATGATATTATCTTTTTAAATTCTCTCTAATCGTCCATCAGAATGACTGTGTGATTTCTACTCAGCAGGTTTCTGCTTCTTGTTTTGGTTTCTACTAAAATAATTTAAATCTTGCAGCACGACAGTATTTTTACTCATATTTTGCGTTTAACAAAACAATGAATAGTGCAGCGCTGAAGCCTACAACGTTCTAGTTTTACCTTTTTAAACATGAAGCTTAAAGTTTAATAAAATGCTGCGGTTGTTGTCCAACATGTTCTGTGACTCTGAGTGGAGAATAAAAACACTGAAGTCACATGAAAACACGGAGAGTTTTCTATATATATATAAATATATTATTGGTTGAATCTGATCTAGTGGACATGAAATACACTTAAACACTTAAACAATATATCGTATCGCTTAATGCTTAAAATCACAATAATATCGTATCGTGACTCAAGTATCAGGATAAAACGGTTTCTTGGGTTAGTTCGTCACTTTGAGTTATTTTATAGGGAAACGTAGTTTAACTGCTTCCAGCTTCTTCTGGGAACAAACTGAAACATCTGACGTCCTGATATGGAGATATATATATACATATATATATATCTCCATATCTATATATAGATATATATAGATATATAGATATATATATATATATGGTTCTGCAGAGAACAGCAGCTGATGTTGTTTGTTTGAGTCTCTCAGAAGCTGATGTTTATTTTTGTTGTTGTTTGAGTCTCTCAGAAGCTGATGTTGTTTATTTTTGTTGTTGTTTGAGTCTCTCAGAAGCTGATGTTGTTGTTTGTGTCTCCCAGCAGCTGATGTTGTTGTTTGTGTCTCCCAGCAGCTGATGTTGTTTGTTTGTGTTGTTTATTGTGTCTCCCAGCAGCTGATGTTGTTTGTTTGTTGTTGTTTGTGTCTCCCAGCAGCTGAAGTTGTTTGTTTGTGTTGTTTATTGTGTCTCCCAGCAGCTGATGTTGTTTGTTTATTGTGTCTCCCAGCAGCTGATGTTGTTTATTTGTGTTGTTTGTGTCTCCCAGCAGCTGAAGCATGCTCTTGGCTCAGATCAACCGGGACTCTCAGGGAATGGCGGAGTTTCACGACGCCGACGGCCAGCCGGTGACGCTCTGCCTGACGGAGGCCGTCACCGTGGCAGGTCAGACCCCAAACTGCCTCAATACACAGAAAAACACTATAAAAACTCACTAAATCATAGTAAAATGTCCTTCGTTTTCGTCTTTGTCAACTTTTTTCATCCGTAAACCTTTTTGGTTGATATGAAATCTATTTCATCTATCTGGTTTTATGACTTAATAAACTTATTGGGGCTGAGATGGATCAGACAAAGGAAATAAAGGAAACATTTATTGTGACCTTATTGAATCTGGACCCAACAAATACCCCATTACAAAACAACTACAACTAATAAAAACTAGACTACAACTAATAAAAACTAAACTAAAACTAATAAAAACTAAACTAAAACTAATAAAAACTAAACTAAAACTAATAAAAAATAACTAAAACTAATAAAAACTAAACTAAACTAATAAAAACTAAACTACAACTAATAAAAACTAAACTACAACTAATAAAAACTAAACTACAACTAATAAAAACTAAACTAAAACTAATAAAAACTAAACTAAAACTAATAAAAACTAAACTAAAACTAATAAAAAATAACTAAAACTAATAAAAACTAAACTAAACTAATAAAAACTAAACTAATAAAAACTAAACTACAACTAATAAAAACTAAACTAAAACTAATAAAAAATAACTAAAACTAATAAAAACTAAACTACAACTAATAAAAACTAAACTACAACTAATAAAAACTAAACTACAACTAATAAAAACTAAACTACAACTAATAAAAACTAAACTAAAACTAATAAAAACTAAACTAAAACTAATAAAAAATAACTAAAACTAATAAAAACTAAACTAAACTAATAAAAACTAAACTACAACTAATAAAAACTAAACTAAAACTAATAAAAAATAACTAAAACTAATAAAAACTAAACTACAACTAATAAAAACTAAACTACAACTAATAAAAACTAAACTAAAAATAATAAAAACTAAACTACAACTAATAAAAACTAAACTACAACTAATAAAAACTAAACTACAACTAATAAAAACTAAACTACAACTAATAAAAACTAAACTAAAACTAATAAAAACTAAACTACAACTAATAAAAACTAAACTACAACTAATAAAAACTAAACTACAACTAATAAAAACTAAACTAAAACTAATAAAAACTAAACTACAACTAATAAAAACTAAACTACAACTAATAAAAACTAAACTACAACTAATAAAAACTAAACTACAACTAATAAAAACTAAACTACAACTAATAAAAACTAAACTAAAACTAATAAAAACTAAACTAAAACTAATAAAAACTAAACTACAACTAATAAAAACTAAACTACAACTAATAAAAACTAAACTACAACTAATAAAAACTAAACTACAACTAATAAAAACTAAACTATAACTAATAAAAACTAAACTAAAACTAATAAAAACTAAACTACAACTAATAAAAACTAAACTACAACTAATAAAAACTAAACTAAAACTAATAAAAACTAAACTACAACTAATAAAAACTAAACTACAACTAATAAAAACTAAACTAAACTAATAAAAACTAAACTAAAACTAAGCATTTTCCAAAAATTAAAAACTAATTAAAACTGAATTTGAAAACATAAAATCATAACGAAATTAAAAATAAACTAATAAATATCCAGAACTATTCTAACCGTGGTTCCTACTGTAACTGTTTCTCTGGGTAGAAGCCAAACAAAAACACTTTAAGGTGAAATAATCTTCTCGACTATAAATCAGATCTCTTCCCACAATATTTAAATCTTCCTGCGTTGCTAAAACAAAGTTCCTCTGTGTTCACTGAGTCTTTACTAGCATCAGATCTTTATCAGATAAATAATATATATATATATATATAATTTATATATATATAACATATAAAGTTGAACCTAATATAATATAATATAATCTAATATAATATAATATAATCTGATCTAATCTTTTGATCTCTGGTCCTTTTCTGAGTCTGAGGTGATGCAGCAGGAGGAAGTGAGCCGACTCTTTGTGTTTTACTGGATGAACTCGTGTTCCTCCTCCTGGTGGACTGTAGAGTGTTGATTGTGTTGTTGTTGTTGTTGTTGTTGTCGTCAGACGGGGAGCAGATGGAGAGCATGGACACGGTGAGCCTGCAGGCGGTGACGCTGGCGGACGGCTCCACCGCGTACATCCAGCACGACGCCAAGTCGGCCTTCTCCGACGGGCAGATCATGGACGGGCAGGTGATCCAGCTGGAGGACGGCTCGGCGGCCTACGTCCAGCACGTCTCCATGCCCAAAGGAGGTGAAACTCACTTTATTTATTCTCTCTAAACAGAGACGCCTCATACAGCAAGGAAACATACAAAAATACCTTTATTAACCTTAAAAATATCAGAATTATCTGCCAACGGAACAAAAAGACTTTCCAAAACCAGTAAAATATCTAATCTAATGAACCACAAATACCTTAGAATTAGTTTATTCTAACTAATAACAAGTGACTTTTTATTGATTCTAATGAAATACACGTGACCTATTTTATCAATATGTGTAAAAATATTGTTGAATTAATAATCAGTAAATGCTAGAGCCATCATCTGGACATAATGATATGATAGGCATTATATTTATAGAAACCAGCAAAGTCACTAAGAACTAGTCAACTTTTCTTCACACAGATACAAAGATTTTTATCTGGCTGCTTGTTTTAATATGTGAAGAGTAAAATTATGTCAAAGTTATAATTTCTTAGTGATGCTTGAAATAAGAAAGTATTACTTTGAAATATCAGTTTTATATATATATATATATATATATATATGACTAAAAAAAGACACATAATGACTAAAAAAAGACACACAATGCCTTTCTAGTTGTAAGTGTTGGTGAAGCAGCTTTGTAACTGTTGATATTCTAGTTTCCAGCATGTATTTACTCAGTATAGGTGATAAAATCTCAGTAACAAGCTGTAATATCTGATTTACATTACATTACATTACATTACATGTCATTTAGCAGACGCTTTTGTCCAAAGCGACTTACAATAAGTGCATTCAACCTGATGGTTCTAGACATAGACCATAGGAATCGAGTAAGTACATAACTTTAAGATCATTAAGGACCAAAACACTGAAAACAAGTCAAACAGTGGAACATAAAAGATGCTGACTAAGAAGAACTATCTGATCAGACATTAATAAGCAGATATCCTCTTGATCTGATATTGATCTAATATTGATCTGATATTGATCTGATATTGATCTGATATTGATCTGAGATATTTAACCTGACTTAGAAGAGATATGCTGATGATATGTGTCGTGTTGTAGGAGGAGACAGTTTACAGCTTGAGGACGGCCAGGCCGTCCAGCTGGAGGACGGAACGACGGCCTTCATCCACACTCCCAAAGGTACGAAGAGCTGAGCTCCTCCTCTTCCTCAGCAGCTCCACATCACTCATTTTATTACATATGTTCAATATATTCACTCATATTCACTCATATTCAGTCATATTCAGCTCATTCTGCAGCACGAAGAGTTGAAAAGTTCAACTGTTTTTCTCAGTTTAACACTTGAGACGAGAAGGAGAAAAAACATGGTGATTTATTGTTTCAGCTGATAATTTAAACATGCTGTCACTCTTTTCAACAGAGCTTCTTTAATACACTGAAATATTCATAATAATATGAATAATAAAGGTTATTTTCAGGGTGATTAATGTGGAATATCAGAGCTGCTTCACCCCAAATTCAGTTTGTCTCCAAACGTCTTTAATCTTCTTTTATCAGAAATATGAAATCCATGAGAAACACGTTTGTATCAAAAATATGTACATAAGATTAAGATTAGGAACATTTAAATTAAATTAATTTAAAAGGTGTTTAAGAGTTCAGATCTTTGTTATTCTTATATTATTATATGTGTTAAACTGTCTCTCTGACAAGACTATTATAGATGAAGACTTTAAAAGACAAACATTGACCCTGAGCCCTCCTCGTGTCCCCGTAGACTCCTATGAGCAGGGCGGGCTGCAGGAGGTGCAGCTGGAGGACGGCAGCACGGCGTACATCCAGCACACGGTGCACCAGGCCAACACCATCCTCGCCATCCAGGCCGACGGCACCATCGCCGACCTGCAGGCCGACGCCGCCGCCGCCATCGACCCCGACACCATCAGCGTGCTGGAGCAGTACACCACCAAGGTAATCAATAACATTATCATAGATATTATCACATCCAATCACATTATATTACCATAAATATTATGACATCAATCGATAGGAATCAGTCAATCAATCACAGCCATCAATACATCAGAATCACTCAATAAAATAGATAATATCCATCAATACATCATAATCAGTCGATAGATAGTAATCAGTCAATACTCCATAAATAATATCCATCAATAAATAATAATCAGTCAATATCGGTCAATATATTTAGTCATTTTGTGTCTTTTTGTGTCTTTTTGACGTCATCTAGTGGTTTGGAAACACTCATTGATATTTTTATACATTTTATTCACCAAACAACTAATCGATGAATGGTTTAAATAATCGACAGATTAATCCATAATGAAAATAATCTTTATTTGCAGCCCTAATCCTTTTAATATCTAAAATGTTACTATATCACTAACTTTATTTTTTATAGCTTTTTTTTCTGCATTGACATTTATTTTTCTCATAATTTTGATGTTTTATGTTTATTTTTATGTTTTTGGGCGTCTGACTGTGTTGACTTTTACATGATGTGTTTTACAGTTTTATTACAGTTTTAAATGTTTATTTAACTTTTTTAAAGGATTTTTTTTTACTGCATTGACAATTTTCTTGAACTTGTTTGTTTTTTACTTATTTCTTATTTTGAGAGGTTTACTGTATTTACATATATTTATATTACACTTTTAAATGTTTATTAATAGTTTAACATGAAATGAAATATATTGCAGATGTGGAATAATACCTGGGTTTGTTATTTTAAATGTTAAATGTTGATAACTGTGACAGAACACAGTAACTAATGTTGTTCTTCTCTCCTGCCAGGTGGAGAACATAGAGAACCCTCTGGGTTCCTTCGGCAGAGTGGAGGCAGATAACGGAGTCCACATGAGGGTCAGAACTTCTCCTCTAGTCTGGTTTAGTCTGGTCCAGAGTTTAGTCTGGTCCAGGGTTTATTCTGGTCCAGGTTTAATCTGGTCCAGGTTTAGTCTGGTCCAGGGTTTAGTCTGGTCCAGGTTTTAGTCTGGGTCCAGGGTTAATCTGGTCCAGGTTTATTCTGGTCCAGGGTTTATTCTGGTCCAGGTTTAATCTGGTCCAGGTTTAGTCTGGTCCAGGTCTAGTCTGTTCCAGGGTTTAGTCTGGTCCAGGTTTTAGTCTGGTCCAGGTCTAGTCTGTTCCAGGCTTTATTCTGGTCCAGGTTTATTCTGGTCCAGGTTTTAGTCTGGTCCAGGTTTATTCTGGTCCAGGTTTAGTCTGGTCCAGGTTTATTCTGGTCCAGGTCTAGTCTGTTCCAGGGTTTAGTCTGTTCCAGGCTTTAGTCTGGTCCCGGTCTGACAGTGTGTTGGTGTGTTCAGATCGTGTTCCAGGCTTTAGTCTGGTCCCGGTCTAACAGTGTGTTGGTGTGTTCAGATCGTGTTCCAGGCTTTAGTCTGGTCCCGGTCTGACAGTGTGTTGGTGTGTTCAGATCGTGTTCCAGGCTTTAGTCTGGTCCAGGCTTTAGTCTGGTCCAGGTTTTATCCTGTTCCAGGCTTTAGTCTGGTCCCGGTCTGACAGTGTGTTGGTGTGTTCAGATCGTGTTCCAGGCTTTAGTCTGGTCCAGGCTTTAGTCTGGTCCAGGTTTTATCCTGTTCCAGGCTTTAGTCTGGTCCCGGTCTGACAGTGTGTTGGTGTGTTCAGATCGTGTTCCAGGGTTTAGTCTGGTCCAGGTCTAGTCTGGTCCAGGTCTAGTCTGGTCCAGGCTTTAGTCTGGTCCCGGTCTAACAGTGTTGGTGTGTTCAGATCGTGTTACAGGGTCAGGACAACCGTCCGGGTCGAGGAACAAACGTAGGAGAGAAATCTTTCCGCTGCGAATACGAAGGCTGCGGAAAACTCTACACCACGGCCCACCACCTCAAGGTGTGTGTGTGTGTGTGTGTGTGTGTGTCTGTGTGTGTGTGTGTGTGTGTGTGTGTGTGTGTGTGTGTCTGTGTCTGTGTCTGTGTGTGTGTGTGTGTGTGTGTGTGTGTGTCTGTGTCTGTGTCTGTGTGTGTGTGTGTGTGTGTGTGTGTCTCAAGGTTATGATAGTTAACTAAAACTAGAACTGAAAAAACATTTCCGTTAACTGAAATAAAAAGTTTTTTTTTAAAAACGATAACTGACTGAAACTGTATTTTGTGGCTAGTTTAGTTAGTTGTTAGTAGCATTTTCCCCAAAAATAAAAACAAATTAAAACTATCAAACTGACTCTAAAAACTCATTAAAACTGAATCTGAAAACAAAAAATCACAACAAAATTCAAACTAAAACTGAATCCAGAGCTACTCTAACCGTGGTGCCTCCTCAGGACTGAGATTGTTTAGAGATGATGTTGTTTCCTGTGTAGCTGTTGTTGTTGTTGTTGTTGTTGTTTCCAGCCGTGTTTGTTTGTGTTCTGCAGGTGCACGAGCGCTCCCACACCGGAGACAAACCCTACGTCTGTGACTACCCCGGCTGTGGCAAGAAGTTTGCAACAGGTAGCTGGGAAGACCTTCCTCACTCATTTATACATTTAAATATATAATTTATATACTTTAGAGAATGTCTTTTTCTGCAAGACAGCCAAATGTGGCTAATTTCAGTAGATTTCAGTTTCAGTAGATTTTCAGCCCTTTTCGACCACTCAAACTAATAAAAATGTTCTGTAAAGTACACAGAGTTCTGATGAAACACCAGAGAAACCTGATCAGAGTCTTTATGGGTTAACTGACTCTGAACTGACTCTAAATGTCTGTTTCTACTGATTTAAGGCTACGGACTGAAGAGTCACTCACGCACACACACAGGTGAGAAACCGTACAGGTGTCAGGAGCTGAACTGCTGCAAGTCCTTCAAAACCTCCGGAGACCTCCAGAAGCACACCAGGACTCACACAGGTACAACAGCTGGTTTTATCATTTAAATACGTTTAATATGTGGCTCACCGGTCTGGGACTGAATATAATAACAGAATATATAATATTAACTGCTGCTGCACCTCAGGACTGTTTACTGCTGACTGACTGTTTACTGCTGAATTATGTAACTTCAGTTAAAACGAGCGAGCCGAGTCACACCGCTGGTTTCTGACTGGTTTCTGAGTGGTTTCTGACTGGTTTCTCTGTTTTTAGAATTTAAACGTTTGTGTTTGGAGAGAATGGAGAGCTGCAGGAGTTTTAAGCACATGGTGATCATGAGGAGCAGAACTCCTGATGCTGCTGATGATTTCTGCAGTTTTAAACTCAGTGCACTGTAAAAAAGGTCTAAAACCAGATCAAACAGTACATGGACAGATAATTTACCTTGACAAGATTTATTACATTAAGATTATTAAATCTAGAAATAAGCATGTTGAACACTTAAAATAAGAAATGAACTCTTAAAACAAGATAAAGTAAAGCTGCCAGCAGCAATGAACCGGCCCGAGCAGAAGTGTTAGATAATTAATCTGGTTTTAAGAGTTAATTTATTATTTTAAGTGTTCAACATGCTTATTTCTAGATTTAATAATCTGAATTTAATAAATCTTGTCAAGGTAAATTATCTGTCCATGCAGCAAGATCATTTCCCTCAGATTTACTGTTTATCTGGTTTTAGACCTTCAGATTTACTGTTTATCTGGTTTCAAACACCTTTTTATCAGTGTGGGACAGAGAGACAAACAGTTGACCAGCATGTTCTGTTCTCAATCAGGATGTTGGCTTATTAAAACTGGATAATCAAGATTAAAATGTTGACTATATGATACTATAGATAAAACCCTTTAACTGTGTGAACCCTGAGCAGGAGAGAAGCCCTTCAAGTGTCCGGTGGAGGGCTGCGGCCGCTCCTTCACCACCTCCAACATCCGTAAGGTTCACATCCGGACCCACACCGGGGAGCGGCCCTACTACTGCTCCGAGCCCAGCTGTGGCCGCTCCTTCGCCAGCGCCACCAACTACAAGAACCACATGAGGATACACACCGGTGAGGCCCCACACACACACACACACACACACACACACACACACACACACACACACACACACACACACACACACACACACACACACCTGTTTACACCTCACCGGCTTTTAGAATGTCACGTGTTGTTGAGACGTCCAGTACTACGTCACTTCCTGTTTAGTGTTCTATCCAATCAGCAGCCAGGCTTTATCAGGGCAGAAAACAGACCCTGCTCTACTACAGGGACTAAAAGAGTCCAGACTAAAGACCTCTAGGACGGCTCAGATCCAGATTAGAGACTCATTCTGGGTGTCAGTAGTGGAAACAGTCCTCGTGTCCCTGCTACTAGGAACGTTTCATTCAGCTGATGTTGCTGCTTCTGAGTTCACTATGTGGTGATTCTTGACTTATTGTTCATCTGTGTGAATGTTTTACATGAAAAACATCTGGATTATACGTCCAGATTACAGCGTTTCTCAGTATTTTATCTGGTTATGAACTTGAACCCTTCGTCTCCAGGAGAGAAACCGTACGTGTGCACCGTGCCTGGCTGTGAGAAACGCTTCACAGAATACTCCAGCCTTTACAAACACCACGTGGTTCACACGCCCTGCAAACCCTACAACTGCAACCACTGTGGGAAGACCTACAAGCAGATCTCCACCCTGGCCATGCACAAACGCACCGCACACAACGACACGGAGCCCATCGAGGAGGAGCAGGAGGCCTACTTTGAGCCCCCAGTAGGTCGGTGGAAACTATCATCACCTACAGGAATTACTGAGATTATTCTCATTGAATTAGCAGCTGCAGCAATGTTCATACACAGACAACAAGCAACTGTCTTCAGAATAGATTCAGTAAATTTTAGTTCCTTGGTGCAGCTTTTTCTATGCTCCTCTTTGTCATATATAAAAACATTTAAAAAAGTACTAAATTATGAATTAAATACCATTTGAATTATTGTTTTCAAGGTTTGAAATGTTTCTCCAATAAAATAAGTTAGATCAATACATTTTCTTGGGCTGAGGGGAAATATTAACAAATACACAACAAACAAATAATTTCAGAGCATCTTTTGCAGATGAATTTATTATTTAGGATGTTCAGATATCTAATGATTTAGTTTGTCATATATAATTATAATGAGCTGAATATTTCTGTGGTTTGGACGTCTGTTTGATAATACAACACAAAGAAATCTAGAATTTAAGCTGCAGTTTGAAGAAGTTCAGAGTGAAGATGAATTAAATGTAATTTCATGTAAATGATCTCCGACGGTAACAAACTAACCCTTTGATCTCAGACGCCATCGACGACCCGAGCGTCAGCTACTCGGCGGCCGTGGTCGAGGCGGACGACTCGGGCTCGGAGCAGCTTCCTGTCGACGGCTCCGATATGATTGGTCAGCAGCAGCACGTTGCCTTGGTAACGCAGGAGGACGGGACACAGCAGCAGGTATCAGACACACAGTTACACATTTAGAAGTTTATTAAACTTATAATAACACTGCAGGGTTTCCTCCAGTAAACCGTGTTTCTGTTAAAAAATATGTTAAAAGTTGACAGGAAGTTTGAATTTATGACTATTATGTGTTATTATAAGCCTTTTATTAAAAATACTTATGTAGAGTCTTACAAAAAGGAACAATCTTCACAAATCTTGAAATATGTTTAGTTTCAGCAGGAGAAGATGTTTAGTTTCAGCAGGAGAAGATGTTTAGTTTCAGCAGGAGAAGATGTTTCAGCAGGAGAAGATGTTTCAGCAGGAGAAGATGTTTAGTGTCAGCAGGAGAAGATGTTTAGTGTCAGCAGGAGAAGATGTTTAGTGTCAGCAGGAGAAGATGTTTCAGCAGGAGAAGATGTTTAGTGTCAGCAGGAGAAGATGTTTAGTGTCAGCAGGAGAAGATGTTTCAGCAGGAGAAGATGTTTAGTTTCAGCAGGAGAAGATGTTTCAGCAGGAGAAGATGTTTAGTTTCAGCAGGAGAAGATGTTTAGTTTCAGCAGGAGAAGATGTTTAGTTTCAGCAGGAGAAGATGTTTAGTGTCAGCAGGAGAAGATGTTTAGTTTCAGCAGGAGAAGATGTTTAGTTTCAGCAGGAGAAGATGTTTCAGCAGGAGAAGATGTTTAGTGTCAGCAGGAGAAGATGTTTCAGCAGGAGAAGATGTTTCAGGTTGGAGTCGTGTTGAGTCTGAAGGATGAAACAGTTCTTGGTCTCACCAGGTCAGCATCTCTGAAGCAGACCTTCAGGCGATGGGAGGAACCATCACCATGGTGACCCAGGAAGGCACCACCATCACCATCCCCGCCCACGAACTGGCCTCGCAGGGGGCGCACTCCGTCACCATGGTGACCACCGACGGCTCAGAGGAACAGGTAAGATCTGGATCAGAGGAACAGGTGGCAGTAGATCTGGATCAGAGGAACAGGATGTTTAGTTATTAGTCTCCAGGTGGATCAGAGGAACAGGTAGCAGTAGATCTGGATCAGAGGAACAGGTAACAGTAGATCTGGATCAGAGGAACAGGTAGCAGTAGATCTGGATCAGAGGAACAGGTAGCAGTAGATCTGGATCAGAGGAACAGGTAGCAGTAGATCTGGATCAGAGGAACAGGTAGCAGTAGATCTGGATCAGAGGAACAGGTAGCAGTAGATCTGGATCAGAGGAACAGGAAGCAGTAGATCTGGATCAGAGGAACAGGTAGCAGTAGATCTGGATCAGAGGAACAGGTAGCAGTAGATCTGGATCAGAGGAACAGGAAGCAGTAGATCTGGATCAGAGGAACAGGTAACAGTAGATCTGGATCAGAGGAACAGGTAGCAGTAGATCTGGATCAGAGGAACAGGTAGCAGTAGATCTGGATCAGAGGAACAGGTAGCAGTAGATCTGGATCAGAGGAACAGGTAGCAGTAGATCTGGATCAGAGGAACAGGTAGCAGTAGATCTGGATCAGAGGAACAGGTAGCAGTAGATCTGGATCAGAGGAACAGGTAGCAGTAGATCTGGATCAGAGGAACAGGTAGCAGTAGATCTGGATCAGAGGAACAGGTCACAGTAGATCTGATCCTCTGGTGGTTTGTTGGTCCAGAGAGTCTCCGGGCGTGTTGATGTCTAACTTCATTAACTGAGTTCAGTTTTCTCAGGACTCAAAGAAACAGAGAGTCTCTCTGACTCTCTGAGCCTTCAGGAGGATCAGCAGATTTTATGCTCCGGTCACGTTTTACTTTGTTTTTCACTGAGAAAGTCTGTTAGAAAACATGAAGCAGGAAATCACAGTTAGAATGGAAAAAATCAGTAAAACAGAAGAAGCACAAGTTGAACTTCTTTCATAATTACATTTAAAAAAATATATTGAAATGGATTCTATATTTGCAACATTTTCCCAAGTTTCAACAACATTTAAAAACATTAAGAACTCCACATGCTGAACATACACTGTCCTCTCCCCTCAGCTCTGTGTAAACAGCCTCTCCTGTCCTCTCCTCTCTGCTCTGTGTAAACAGCCTCTCCTGTCCTCTCCTCTCTGCTCTGTGTAAACAGCCTCTCCTGTCCTCTCCTCTCAGCTCTGTGTAAACAGCCTCTCCTGTCCTCTCCTCTCTGCTCTGTGTAAACAGCCTCTCCTGTCCTCTCCTCTCTGCTCTGTGTAAACAGCCTCTCCTGTCCTCTCCTCTCTGCTCTGTGTAAACAGCCTCTCCTGTCCTCTCCTCTCAGCTCTGTGTAACAGCCTCTCCTGTCCTCTCCCCTCAGCTCTGTGTAACAGCTTGTCCTCTCCTCTCAGCTCTGTGTAACAGCCTGTCCTCTCCCCTCAGCTCTGTGTAACAGCCTCTCCTGTCCTCTCCTCTCTGCTCTGTGTAACAGCCTGTCCTCTCCCCTCAGCTCTGTGTAACAGCTTGTCCTCTCCCCTCAGCTCTGTGTAACAGCCTGTCCTCTCCCCTCAGCTCTGTGTAACAGCCTGTCCTCTCCCCTCAGCTCTGTGTAACAGCCTCTGTCTCCTCAGGTGGCCATCATGACTCCTGATATGACCTCCTTCCAGACGGTGGAGGAGGCGAGCTACAGCCAGGAGCAGGACGACCTCCACCCCGTCACGCTGCTCGCCACCTCCAACGGCACGCACATCGCTGTCCAGGTACAGGGGGCGGGGCCTAATGGAGGGGGCGTGGTATGATGAGAGGGGGCGGAGTCTAATGAGAGGGGTGGGGCCTAAGGGGGTCCTAATGAGAGGGGGCGGGACCGGGGGAGGGGGCGGGGCCTGAGGGGGTGGGGCGGAGTCTAAAGAGAGGGGGCGGGGCCTGGGGAGGGGGCGGAGTCTGTTCATTCACCTTCGACCAGAAGAAGAGTCGATACTTCAGGAAATCTCTGGAAAGTTTTATGATCATATAATAATAATAATTATATAATAATTATATATGTTAATATATAATTATATATTACTTGTGGTGATTGTCTGCAGTAGAGGACTGTTGGGCCGGCTGGTTTATTCATATAAAATATTTCAACCTTGTAAAAACCAGAGTAACGTAAACACAACAAGTGGAAACAAATAAACAGAAGAGCAGTAAAACCAGTTGAACGAACCGTTTCCTTCCTTCAGATTATTATCAGCTCAGGCTGAACCGCCTCAGCTGGTTCCTGAAGGAATCTGTCTCTAAATAAAGCATCAACATTTAAATACAATAAAAACAAACTAGAAACTATACTATATAATATACAAGGAGCACACCTACAACAAGCATTCCTTTACAAGTATTTATTTATACAGCAACCTATGACCTTTGACCTCAAAATGTGTGTGTGTGTGTGTGTGTGCGTGCGTGTGTTGGAAGCATGTGTATCTTGAGGAGTGTGTGCACTTTAGTGCATGTGTGTGTGTGTGTGTGTGTATCTGTAACTGTAATCACATCAAAGATCAAAGCAATCAACAGAATTAACTGCAGCTGTTAATGAAAGAGTGACAGCAGCCAGAGGTGGACAGGCTGGAATTTCTGGTCTCGAACAGAAAGCATTTTTGTCAAAACCATAATACCTATCATTGATCCGACTTCACTTTGAGGGTCCTGAGTTCTTCCTGAACGTCTACATATGTTTTTTTTAAAAGAAAAATTAAAAAATAGCTTTGTCAGAGCGATCTAAAAAAACTGTTCCATCTCAGACAGCTCAGAAATCTTCGTGTGTTTTTAATATGGGAGCCAATGAGGCTGTTGGTGGTGTTGGTGGATCATCTGTGCGTCCTACGCCCAAACTATAACTCTGACAGCTTTACCAGAGGATTGTGAGGGAGAAGACTAATTTTCCTACGTTTCTATGTATAAATTATTTCTGTAGAGTGGAATTTGCGGCCTGGAGCGCAGTTTTAAAATTTATTTTTTGACAGTTTTTTCTCTCCCTCTACACTCTGGCGATGATGTCACACACTGTGACACGAACATTCCGTGCAATACACACCCATTATAATCTCAGAATTTCTCCAAAAATGATCATGGTCATTGAACAGGGATTGATAAAAAACTATATGACCTATCGAAACGTGGATTAATACACCGATACACAAGACTTGTGTCTACTGTTTAAAGTTTAAATGGAGTCTCTAGGTGAAATTATGCCGGAGAAGTAGACGTTTAAAAATCTCCAATTATTGTTCTTTTTCACTCATTTTTTGTCGGCCGTCCCATTCACTTCAATGCAAAATTTTGGGCATATATATATATATATATATATATATACATAATGTGTGATACTGAGAGAGTTTCGGCCCCCGGGGCCCCGCCCTGCTGAGCTGTTTGCTTTAACACTTAAAAGACAGACAGTGGGTGGAGGTGATTAGGAGGAGGGGGAGGAGGAGGAGGTGTTTGGGAGGAGGAGGAGGAGGAGGAGGAGGAGGTGTTTGGGAGGAGGGGGAGGAGGAGGAGGAGGTGATCGGGGGAGGAGGTGATCGGGGGAGGAGGTGTTTGGGAGGAGGTGTTTGGGAGGAGGAGGAGGTGTTTGGGAGGAGGAGGCCGACCTCCTGCTGCTGCATTTGATTTAGGATCAAACTAAATAAAAACCAAACAAGCTCCAGTTTGTGTTAGTTGACATTTAATCCAGATTCATGAGAACCAGAACTAAATCTGACAAACAACAACAACAAAAGGAGCCAAAGTTGTTGTTTTATTTCTGAAAAAAGAAAAATAACTGGGCTGTTTGTCTGTAATAAAGTTCAATCCAATACCTGAACATTCTTTAATGTTCAAAATAATATTTTTATTTCCCTTTTTAGAGTGTACTATGCTGTTATTATTATTATTATTATTATTATTATTATTATTATTATTATTATTATTATTGTTATTATTATTATTATTATAATATCAGTGGTTACAATGGTCTTGAAGTAACAATATCAGTTATCACAAATATTTCTGTGACGCTATCATTCAACAAAATAAGAGCATATTTTTATGTTTTATTATTTTCTTAATCCATTTTTTTTAGGGTGTAGTCACTTAATGTCAATCAAACTTTAAAATTCCATTTTCTTTATTTGTCATAAATAATTTATTTTAATGTTTAATCAAAGGAAATCAGTCAAACTGGTGTTGGTTTATTAATGAATTTATTCTGTATTAATTAACATTCTTTAGATTTGACTGCTGCTCAGTATTTAATGTTGGTTTATTAATTTATTTATTCTATATTAATTTAACATTCTTTAGGTTTAACTGCTGCTCAGTATTTAATGTTGGTTTATTAATTAATTTATTCTATATTAATTTAACATTCTTTAGGTTTAACTGCTGCTCAGTATTTAATGTTGGTTTATTAATTTATTTATTCTATATTAATTTAACATTCTTTAGGTTTAACTGCTGCTCAGTATTTAATGTTGGTTTATTAATTAATTTATTCTATATTAATTAACATTCTTTAGGTTTGACTGCTGCTCAGTATTTAATGTTGGTTTGTGGTTCGACCCAAAGAACAAACCCAAGAAACTTTTTACCTTTTTTCAATCAAAAACATGGCATTTTAAACCATTATTAACAATAATGGATGGATGGATTATTATTATTATTATTATTATTATTATTACCACTGGGTAATGAGTGGGAAAGCTTCTTTAAAACAGATAATAAATAAACCCAAAATAATAAATATTAGATCTTGTTAAATGAGTTTAGTTTGTTTTGAGGCTCTCCACGTTAATTAAATGGATTCTGCTCCTGAGGTTAACCCTTTATTTCATTTAAATAGTGGAACATAGTGCATTAACCCTTTATGTTCTATTTAATTTAGATGAAGTAACTCTTTATGTTCTATTTAATCTAAATAGTGTATTAACCCTTTATGTTCTACTATTAGGTTAAATAACCCTTGAGACGTCGAGGCCTGGAGGGTCTCTACGTCTAAAGGGTTATTTCATTTTAATTAAAAAGAACATAAAGGGTTAATACACTATTTAAATAGTGGAACATAAAGAGTTAATGCACTATTTAATTTAAATGAAGTAACCCTTGAGGCGTCGAGGCCTGGAGGGTCTCTGGTCTCTGGTCTCTGGTCCCGTGGAAGGTTTCAGGTCTCATGACGTCTCTATTCATCCTGAAACTGTTTCACTCTGTCATGTTAATTACTAACTAACTCTGTTTTCCACTTGGGAGCGTGTGACTCATCACAGGAAGGTTTATAGTTCTCTGGAGAGGATCAATCACAAGTATTGATTAGATCATCAGTGATGATCAGTGTTTTATTCTCTGTTTCCACCAAAGTTATTATAGTAACGAAAACTAACAAAATAAAAAAACATTTTCATTAGCTGAAACAAAAATAAAAACCAGAGTTTTTAAAACGATAACTAACTGAAACTGTATTTTGTGGTTCCAAAACTAACTAAAACTAACTAAAAATATAGTAAAATGTCCTTCGTTTTCATCTCTGTCAACTTTTTTCATCCTTGAACCTTTTTGGTTGATATGAAATCTGTTTCATCTATCTGGTTTTATGACTTAATAAACTTATTGGGGCTGAGATGGATCAGACAAAGGAAATAAAGGAAACATTTATTGTGACCTTATTGAATCTGGACCCAACAAATACCCCATTACAAAACAACTACAACTAATAAAAACTAAACTACAACTAATAAAAACTAAACTACAACTAATAAAAACTAAACTACAACTATTAAAAACTAAACTACAACTAATAAAAACTAAACTACAACTAATAAAAACTAAACTAAAACTAATAAAAACTAAACTACAACTAATAAAAACTAAACTTAAACTAATAAAAACTAAACTACAACTAATAAAAACTAAACTACAACTAATAAAAACTAAACTACAACTAATAAAAACTAAACTACAACTAATAAAAACTAAACTACAACTAATAAAAACTAAATTACAACTAATAAAAACTAAACTAAAACTAATAAAAACTAAACTACAACTAATAAAAACTAAACTACAACTAATAAAAACTAAACTAAAACTAATAAAAACTAAACTACAACTAATAAAAACTAAACTACAACTAATAAAAACTAAACTAAAACTAATAAAAACTAAACTACAACTAATAAAAACTAAACTAAAACTAATAAAAACTAAACTACAACTAATAAAAACTAAACTACAACTAATAAAAACTAAACTACAACTAATAAAAACTAAACTACAACTAATAAAAACTAAACTAAAACTAATAAAAACTAAACTAAAACTAATAAAAACTAAACTACAACTAATAAAAACTAAACTAAAACTAATAAAAACTAAACTACAACTAATAAAAACTAAACTACAACGAATAAAAACTAAACTACAACTAATAAAAACTACACTACAACTAATAAAAACTACACTACAACTAATAAAAACTAAACTAAAACTAATAAAAACTCATTAAAACTAACTGGATTTGAAAACAAGAATTGACAACGAAATTAAAACTAAAACTGATGAAAAATCCCAAACTATTATAACCTTGTTTCCTCTCAGTGATGATCAGTGTTTTATTATATTAATATTTCCTCTCTCAGCTCAGTGATGATCAGTCTAGAGCTGCAACAATTATTGATTAATGGAACAATAATCGATTATTAAATTAATCTTCAACTATTTTGATAATCCAATAATTGGTTTGAGCAGTTTTTTTAAAGACAATAAGTCCAAATTCTCTGATTTCAGCTTCTTCAATGTGAATATTTCTGGTTTCTTTGTTCCTTTATGACAATAAACTGAATATCTCTTTGGTTTGTGGACAAAACAAGAGATTTGAGGACAAAATCTTGTGGCTTGAGACACTCATTAGGGCCTCGGGGCAATCTCCCCAGCACTGGTCCCTACAGCAATATCTGTAGGGACCAGTGCTGCACTACTGTTATACTGTGGATTTCTTCTTCTTCCTCTTCCGGACGCAATTTCGTCCCGCTACTAGTCCTACAACTTGAAGAGTTGCAGGACAAATTATATATCAAAACGTGCAGTTTGATCGGGATCGGTGTGCTATTAGGTATTAGGTATTATGGTTATGCCAAAAATGCTTTCTGTTCGAGGCCAGAAATTCCAGTCTGTCCACCTCTGGCTGCTGTCACTGTTCAGGACATTCTACAGCTGCAGTTAATTCTGTTGATTGCTCTGCTCTGATTGCTTTGGTCTTTGATGTGATTACAGTTACAGATACACACACATGCACGCACACTCCTCACACATGCATACACAGGTAACTTTAATGCGATTTTCGCTACACACACACAAATTTCCCCAGAGGAAATTTTCTAGTTATTTTATTAATGTTTCAGTGATCAGCGTTTTATTTATTTATTGTTTATTTCTTCTCTGCAGCTCAGCGACCAGCCGTCTCTGGAGGAAGCCATCAGGATAGCGTCCCGGATCCAGCAGGGAGAGTCTCCAGGTCTGGACGATTGATCCAGGTCTGGGTGATTGATCCAGGTCTGGACGATTGATCCAGGTCTGGACGATTGATCCAGGTCTGGACGGTTGATCCAGGTCTGGACGATTGATCCAGTTTCTGGACGGTTGATCCAGCAGGGAGAGTCTCCAGGTCTGGGTGATTGATCCAGGTCTGGACGATTGATCCAGGTCTGGGTGATTGATCCAGGTCTGGACGATTGATCCAGGTCTGGACGATTGATCCAGGTCTGGACGGTTGATCCAGGTCTGGACGACTGATCCAGGTCTGGACGACTGATCCAGGTCTGGACGACTGATCCAGGTCTGGACGGTTGATCCAGGTCTGGACGACTGATCCAGGTCTGGATGATTGATCCAGGTCTGGATGATTGATCCAGGTCTGGGTGATTGATCCAGGTCTGGACGATTGATCCAGGTCTGGATTATTGATCCAACAGGGAGAGTCTCCAGGTCTGGACGACTGATCCAGGTCTAGATGATTGATCCAACAGGGAGAGTCGCCAGGTCTGGGTGATTGATCCAGGTCTGGATTATTGATCCAGGTCTAGATGATTGATCCAACAGGGAGAGTCGCCAGGTCTGGGTGATTGATCCAGGTCTGGATTATTGATCCAGGTCTGGACGACTGATCCAGATCCAGATGATTGATCCAGCAGGGAGAGTCTCCAGGTCTGGGTGATTGATCCAGGTCTGGATTATTGATCCAGGTCTAGATGATTGATCCAGGTCTAGATGATTGATCCAGCAGGGAGAGTCGCCAGGTCTGGGTGATTGATCCAGGTCTAGATGATTGATCCAGGTCTAGATGATTGATCCAGCAGGGAGAGTCGCCAGGTCTGGGTGATTGATCCAGGTCTGGATTATTGATCCAGGTCTGGACGACTGATCCAGATCCAGATGATTGATCCAGCAGGGAGAGTCTCCAGGTCTGGACGATTGACGGACTCATCACGGACTGATTGATCGATTGATTGATTCAGGATCAGATCTCAAGTGGACTTTATCAGCCAGAGAAATCATGAGTCTTCCTCTGTGTTTCTTTTTCTTTTTTTCACAAAAGAACTTAGCTTTTATGTGTACATAGATTTTGATAACTGGAGTTCTGCTTTGCTATTTTGTCCGTCAGCCAGAAACAGACGGAGGAGAAAGTCTTTGTAATGTTTCTGGAGCTCGTGTACAGCTAATGCTATTTCTAATTAAAATAAGAAAAACGTGTGTTGGTGTTGGACTGGACTCGATCTGAAGCACCTGGAAACATCAAACCTGCAGCACATACACAACAAACTATTTAGTGGAATAAACGCATTGAACTAAGGATTATATAACACAACTCTATTTATATGAAATAGATTAATAATACCAATAAGTTTCATCAAAATGTGATAAATCTATCCTTTGGACAAAAAGTAATTTAACACAATTAGTTACTCACAAAAAAAGCAACTAAAATATGATTTGCCAGTTTTATTACTGAGCTCTTTTAGAAATTTACAGAGAAAATCTGTTTTTCATAAAAAGAATAAATATAAAGTGGGTTATTTAAAATGAAGGCATTTCATTTTGCATCCATGATTTTTGATTATGAAACCACAAAGGACTTATAGTGTGCAAAAAAAACTGGAGTAAAGTTTAGTTGAGAGGGATAAAAAGAATAAAAGGGAAATTATTTACAATGATAAATCACAAATAACAACAAACTGTCAGAGTAGCTGAGCGAAGGTCAACGCCCTCAGTACGGGCTGACAGGTGACGTAATGATGCAGATATCAGTTATCAGCTTTAAACACCTGATGAGAAACAAAATACAAAACTCATAATCACACTGACGTCTGCCTGTCTGTCTGTCTGTCTGTCTCTCTGTCTGCCTGTCTGTCCTCCTGTCTGTCTGTCTGTATGTTTATTCCTTACTATGCTTCCTAACTTCACTGAGGCTGAGTTAGAAGTTATTTTTGCATAAAATATATCTGATAAAACAAGATATTCCAAGTTAAGGTCACCAACAATATGTGATGTTGCTGAAAGTTTGAACAACATTATAATCAGACATAATATAAGTTATCTAACAGTTTAATCCAGTCGGTGAATCTCTGCATCAGTAGTCAGTTTAGTGATTGTTGTAACAACACTTATTTACTCTTAATTACATATGAATGTTAATAGTTTATATGGTGGTATTGATACTTTTGCATAATATTTCATCCTCCTTTGAAGGTGCTGTGTTGAGGAGAAAAGGTGAGAAAAGAGAAATGTGTTTTTATAATAATTCTGAGGTGAAGGTTATTTCTGCTGGTGGAAGAATTAATCATATATTTTATTTAACTGAAAGTAGTAAAACACAGAAGTTCTGTAAAATCCTGCATTCAACACTTTATAGAGGGGGAAGTTAAAAACAACTAACATTGGGTGGATACATATATACACACACACACACATATATATATATATGTATATATGTATATATATATATATATATACATATATATGTATACATATATATATATATACACACATATATATATATATGTATATATATATATATATATATATATATACATATATATGTGTATATATATATATATATGTGTATATGTGTGTGTATATATATATAGCAAAATATATGTAACAAAATTATTTTTATGTTTATTGGGTTACAAGAATTGTACATTTAAACATTTGTCACTCAGTGTTATAATGTTCAATATTTACCAACCCAAAAAATAAATAACTGGTAATAACTGGTTTTATTCCAGTGAAAGAACTGGTTAATGTGTCAACTAGTCACAACAATATAATAATTGATCTAATAATGATCAATAATTTTTTATCTGAATGATGTTCTAATTATAATCAATAATTCATTGGAATGATGATCTAATTATAATCAATAGTAATCGATCTGAATGATGATCTAATCAATAATAATTGATCTGAATGATGACGTGTTGAGGACTTCAAAGCGCCGCCCGTGTTCGCGCCAGACCGTTGCCTGGCTACGGGTGACGTCACGGCCCCTGAAACCAGGCTGGAACGCCCCTCTTTCAAAAATCGGAGCTGCGCGCTGATTGGCTGCGCGGCGCCGCGTGACCAACGGTCGCGGGAAGTCCTCTGCCACGCGCGTGACGGTAGAAAGAGTCAGACCGAGGCGAGCTTTAGTAAACACGTTGTTTACCAACACGTTGTTTACTAAACAATATTTACCGAACACTGTTCGGTTTATTAGAGGAAGAACCAGTTTCTGACCGGAGAAACTCCCAGCTGAGACCGGAGACAGAGACCGGACCCGCCAGACCCGCCAGACCCGAGACTAGAGGGGCCAGACTACCGGAGACCAGCCTAGAGGGCCGCAGGAGGACCAGGACCCGGACACACCGGGACCAGGACTAGAACCAGGACCAGGACTAGAACCAGGACCACAGAGACCAGGACTAGAACCCGGACCACAGAGACCAGGACTAGAACCAGGACCACAGAGACCAGGACTAGAACCCGGACCCGGACCCGGAGCCGTGTTGGTGGAGAATAACCTCCTTTATCTGGATGTTATCGGACCTTTCAGACTGATTCTCTGGAGGATTAGAGTCCTTAAAGTTTATTAACGTTTAAGGTGGTAAGAAGCGGACCGGGTTTCACCGGGTCTAACCGAGCCGTACCGGGTCTATAACCGAGCCGTAGCGGTCTAACCGGGTCTAACCGGGTCTAACCGGGTGACTCCCGTCCCCCCCCCCGGGTAGATCCTGATCAGCCTGATCATGTCCGGCCTCCCCCGGACCGGGTCCCCTCTCAGCCTCCAGATCCGCCAGAAGCTCCGGTTCGCCTCCAGCGACGGAGAGGACGAGCCCCCGGAGGAGGGCAACACCAGCACCGGGGCCGAGTCCGGCTTCACGGAGATGGACTCCCCGGTGCCGCTCCGCCGGGCCCCCGGGGGGCCGCGGGTCCTGGACCGGTCCGGGGACGACGACGTGGAGCTGTGGGACGAGGACAGCTTCGGGTCCCCGACCCTCCGGTCCCCGTCCCTCCGGTCCCCGTCCCTCCTCCGGTCCCCGACCCTCCGGTCCCCGACCCTCCGGTCCCCCAGCAGCGTGATCTTCAACAGCTGCTCCCCGTCCCCCAGGAAGGCGTCCCGGCTGTTCGGGGGCTCCCCGGACCGGTCCTCCGGCCCGGAGGACGGGGAGGGATCCAGCTCCCCGATCCCGGACTGCCCCGATACTCCTCCACACAAAACCTTCAGGAAGCTGCGACTGTTCGACACCCCGCACACACCCAAGGTATTCATTCATTCATTCATTCATTCATTCATTCATTCATTCATTCATTTATTTATTTATTTATTTATTTATTTATTTATTTATTTATTTATTTATTCATTCATTCATTCATTCATTCATTCATTATATCAATGTTTAAAGTTGCATTAGTGTCATAAAACGTAATAAAGTTGCATGTTTGCATAATTTAAACTTCTGATGATCAGATCTTAGAAAACAACATGTTATTATTCATTAAAAGTCTTAAAGTGTCTTTATGTTGTTATTATGTTTATGCTAACATTCATTTGGCTGCATTTGCTTTGTTTTATGTGTTGAATTTGTTAGAAAATCTGCAAAAAATGAGCTCAAACAAACAAATGAGGTCAAAGTTTTTGAATCCCAGAGTTTTTCTGACCCACTTTCCTGTAACTGTCCTGTTGCATAATGTCCCAGTGGGGCAGGTTACTGGTTACTGGTTACTGGTTACTGGTTACTGGTTCATGGTTAATGGTTACTGGTTAATGGGTCGGTGTGTCTGGGCATGTTGCTTTTCTTTAAAGCACCATATTTAAAACTTACATGTTACATAATTCTTTAATTGAGAGTATGACTAATGTTTTTAAATCTCACTGTATGAAGTCGATGTCTTGTGTTTTAAATGTTTCCTCTCTGTTGGGTAACATCTAAATCTTTCCCTCCTCCTCTCGTTTTAAATCTTTCCCTTCTCTCATTTTAAATCTTTTCCTCCTCCTCTCCCAGAGTCTGCTGTCCAGGGCCCGGGGCTCCGGGGGCCCCGGCTCCTCCAGCAGGAGAGTGGCCCTCTTCAAGACCGTGGAGGCTTCAGGGAAGTCGACCAGCGACAGCAGCAGGAGGCAGCAGACTCCTCTGGTGAACTTTAACCCCTTCACCCCCGACTCCCTCCTCATCCAGTCAGCCACCCAGCAGAGGAACCGCAAGAGAGCGCACTGGAACGAGTACGTTACTGTCTTCAAACAAACCTGTACACGGATATTAGCTCACAGAAAGTCTTCACAAAAAGTCTTCACAAAAAGTCTCTCCACTAAAAGTCTCTTCACAGAAAGTCTCTTCACAAAAAGTCTCTTCACAAAAAGTCTCTCCACTAAAAGTCTCTTCACAGAAAGTCTCTTCACAAAAAGTCTCTTCACAAAAAGTCTCTTCACTAAAAGTCTCTTCACTAAAAGTCTCTCCACAAAAAGTCTCTTCACAAAAAGTCTCTTCACAAAAAGTCTTCACTAAAAGTCTCTTCACTAAAAGTCTCTTCACTAAAAGTCTCTTCACAAAAAGTCTTCACAAAAAGTATCTTCACTAAAAGTCTCTCCACAAAAAGTCTCTTCACTAAAAGTCTCTCCACAAAAAGTCTCTTCACAAAAAGTCTCTCCACAAAAAGTCTCTTCACAAAAAGTCTTCACAAAAAGTCTCTTCACAGAAAGTCTCTTCACAAAAAGTCTCTCCACAGAAAGTCTCTTCACAAAAAGTCTCTTCACAAAAACCTGAACTCTGTAAACTACATACTCTCTCCAGCTGATTTTTCTTCAGAGTATAATAATAACCTTTATCATGTAGTTTAGAGAGTATAATAATAACCTTTATCATGTAGTTTAGAGAGTATAATAATAACCTTTATCATGTAGTTTACAGAGTATAATAATAACCTTTATCATGTAGTTTACAGAGTATAATAATAACCTTTATCATGTAGTTTGGAGTATAATAATAACCTTTATCATGTAGTTTACAGAGTATAATAATAACCTTTATCATGTAGTTTATAGAGTATAATAATAACCTTTATCATGTAGTTTAGAGAGTATAATAATAACCTTTATCATGTAGTTTAGAGAGTATAATAATAACCTTTATCATGTAGTTTACAGAGTATAATAATAACCTTTATCATGTAGTTTACAGAGTATAATAATAACCTTTATCATGTAGTTTACAGAGTATAATAATAACCTTTATCATGTAGTTTACAGAGTATAATAATAACCTTTATCATGTAGTTTGGAGTATAATAATAACCTTTATCATGTAGTTTACAGAGTATAATAATAACCTTTATCATGTAGTTTATAGAGTATAATAATAACCTTTATCATGTAGTTTACAGAGTATAATAATAACCTTTATCATGTAGTTTAGATAGTATAATAATAACCTTTATCATGTAGTTTACAGAGTATAATAATAACCTTTATCATGTAGTTTGGAGTATAATAATAACCTTTATCATGTAGTTTACAGAGTATAATAATAACCTTTATCATGTAGTTTACAGAGTATAATAATAACCTTTATCATGTAGTTTAGAGAGTATAATAATAACCTTTATCATGTAGTTTACAGAGTATAATAATAACCTTTATCATGTAGTTTAGATAGTATAATAATAACCTTTATCATGTAGTTTAGAGTATAATAATAACCTTTATCATGTAGTTTACAGAGTATAATAATAACCTTTATCATGTAGTTTGGAGTATAATAATAACCTTTATCATGTAGTTTACAGAGTATAATAATAACCTTTATCATGTAGTTTATAGAGTATAATAATAACCTTTATCATGTAGTTTACAGAGTATAATAATAACCTTTATCATGTAGTTTAGATAGTATAATAATAACCTTTATCATGTAGTTTACAGAGTATAATAATAACCTTTATCATGTAGTTTGGAGTATAATAATAACCTTTATCATGTAGTTTACAGAGTATAATAATAACCTTTATCATGTAGTTTAGATAGTATAATAATAACCTTTATCATGTAGTTTAGAGAGTATAATAATAACCTTTATCATGTAGTTTACAGAGTATAATAATAACCTTTATCATGTAGTTTAGATAGTATAATAATAACCTTTATCATGTAGTTTAGAGTATAATAATAACCTTTATCATGTAGTTTATAGAGTATAATAATAACCTTTATCATGTAGTTTAGAGTATAATAATAACCTTTATCATGTAGTTTAGATAGTATAATAATAACCTTTATCATGTAGTTTACAGAGTATAATAATAACCTTTATCATGTAGTTTAGATAGTATAATAATAACCTTTATCATGTAGTTTAGATAGTATAATAATAACATTTATCATGTAGTTTACAGAGTATAATAATAACCTTTATCATGTAGTTTAGATAGTATAATAATAACCTTTATCATGTAGTTTAGAGTATAATAATAACCTTTATCATGTAGTTTACAGAGTATAATAATAACCTTTATCATGTAGTTTACAGAGTATAATAATAACCTTTATCATGTAGTTTAGATAGTATAATAATAACCTTTATCATGTAGTTTACAGAGTATAATAATAACCTTTATCATGTAGTTTAGATAGTATAATAATAACCTTTATCATGTAGTTTACAGAGTATAATAATAACCTTTATCATGTAGTTTACAGAGTATAATAATAACCTTTATCATGTAGTTTACAGAGTATAATAATAACATTTATCATGTAGTTTACAGAGTATAATAATAACCTTTATCATGTAGTTTAGAGTATAATAATAACCTTTATCATGTAGTTTAGATAGTATAATAATAACCTTTATCATGTAGTTTAGAGTATAATAATAACCTTTATCATGTAGTTTAGATAGTATAATAATAACCTTTATCATGTAGTTTAGATAGTATAATAATAACCTTTATCATGTAGTTTAGATAGTATAATAATAACCTTTATCATGTAGTTTACAGAGTATAATAATAACCTTTATCATGTAGTTTAGAGTATAATAATAACCTTTATCATGTAGTTTAGATAGTATAATAATAACCTTTATCATGTAGTTTACAGAGTATAATAATAACCTTTATCATGTAGTTTAGATAGTATAATAATAACCTTTATCATGTAGTTTAGATAGTATAATAATAACCTTTATCATGTAGTTTAGATAGTATAATAATAACCTTTATCATGTAGTTTAGATAGTATAATAATAACCTTTATCATGTAGTTTAGATAGTATAATAATAACCTTTATCATGTAGTTTAGATAGTATAATAATAACCTTTATCATGTAGTTTAGATAGTATAATAATAACCTTTATCATGTAGTTTAGATAGTATAATAATAACCTTTATCATGTAGTTTAGATAGTATAATAATAACCCGGACCTCCTGGTCCCCGGGCCTCCTGGTCCCCGGACCTCCTGGTCCCCGGACCTCCTGGTCCCTGGTCCCTGGACCTCCTGGTCCCTGGACCTCCTGGTCCCAGGGCCTCCTGGTCCCGGGGCCTCCTGGTCCCCGGACCTCCTGGTCCCAGGGCCTCCTGGTCCCCGGGCCTCCTGGTCCCTGGTGAACCATGTGCTGGTGCTGCCCCTGCTGGACTGAATGCTGACTAACAGCCTGTATTGTTTCAGCTCGTGTGGAGAAGACATGGAGGCCAGTGACGGAGAAGGAGAGGAGGAGGTCCTGCCTCCTTCCAAGGTAACTCATTCTCTTTTAAATGTGTTGCAATGATTACACATGGTGGTCTGCATATTCACAGTTAGAAATATAGTTTGTTTATTTATATTTATGGATGTGGACGTGTTACAATTTGCAGGAAGTTTAATCTCAAACTTTGTTTTAGAGCTGAAACTTTTGCGGGACTGATTTATCTGTTGGTGTTTGTCTGTTTTTCATTAGTTGAATGTCCATAAAGTCTTTAAATTATCACAAAATAAAACAATAATAGAAGAATATCCTCAAGCTCAAGACAAACTTTACAAATCATTGTTTTTATTCAGCAATCTGAAACCCAAAGATATTTAATTTAGTTCATTATAAGACATTTATTCACTTAGAATAATATTCAGCAGTTAGTGTATTGCATATTCTGATTTCAATACAGTTTAGTTTATCGTGCAGCCCTAAATCCTATATATGTATTTATTTTTATTAAACAGTCAGAGATATGACATTAATAATTAATAATAATTATTATTAATTATATAATTATTATGATATAATTAATAAATAACACATTAATAAATCTCTTTGATGCAGTTTGTGTAGAAACAAACCTCTGTTGTTTATAGTCTAAGTGTCTGCTGTGATGTAAATGTTTCTATATGTTTGTTTGTCCTGTTCTCAGAGGATCACCATGATGGAGAGCAACATGATGTCCAGGTACGCCTCCGAGTTCCTGGAGCTGGAGAAGATCGGCTGTGGAGAGTTTGGCGCCGTGTTCAAGTGTGTAAAGAGACTCGACGGCTGCATTTACGCCATCAAGAGATCCAAGAAGCCTCTGGCCGGATCCGTCGACGAGTAGGTTCACTTTATTATCTACCTGGCTTCAAAACTGGTCAAGACCTCCTTCACCTTAGATCCTCTGAGTCCAGCGTCCAAAGTATCATTTCATACAGGAACGGTTCCTTTTAGTAGATAGAAAAGACGTTGAGTGATGTTTAATTCTCTTTAAAGATGTTTATGTGGAAAGTTTTATTGATCACACAGTAGCAACATTTGGTTCCTATCCATTGTACTTTCTCTGCCAATATGGACGTTAAATAATTATAATGGTCTTTAAAAATGTCTAAATTTAATTTGTTGCAACTCTGTATGAGCCCTTGATTCCTTATTGTAAGTCTTGAACTGAGTTAATTTGAACAATGGTTGAAATACACAAAAAGTTTTATAAAACTGCAAAAACTCTGCAGACATATTTGTTTTTCCAACCATGTTTCAGGTAGAAAAGGAATCAGAAGGTTTTAACATGAAGGAATGTGACCATAAAGACTGTGGTGCCGGTTTATTAAAGGCCCGTTCTCCATATGATCTCCCAGCGTTCCTGAGGAACGTGTCTCTAATAACGGCGTGTGTTCCTCAGACAGAACGCCCTGCGGGAGGTGTACGCCCACGCCGTCCTGGGCCAGCACCCCCACGTGGTGCGCTACTACTCGGCGTGGGCCGAGGACGACCACATGCTGATCCAGAACGAGTACTGCAACGGGGGCACGCTGTCCGACGTGATCTCTGAGAACTACCGGCGGCTCAGCTACCTGACGGAGCTGGAGCTGAAGGACCTGCTGCTGCAGGTCACACGGGGACTCAAGTACATCCACTCCACGACCCTGGTCCACATGGACATCAAGCCCAGTGAGTCCCTGGTCCAGACCAGATCCTCTGGACTAAGTCAGGGTTTATAACGAGAGCTGTTAGCCTGTTAGCACATACACACTGTACTGCTACAGAGCTAGCTGTTAGCCTGTTAGCACATACACACTGTACTGCTACAGAGCTAACTGTTAGCCTGTTAGCACATACACACTGTACTGCTACAGAGCTAGCTGTTAGCCTGTTAGCACATACACACTGTACTGCTACAGAGCTAGCTGTTAGCCTGTTAGCTCATACACACTGTACTGCTACAGAGCTAGCTGTTAGCCTGTTAGCACATACACACTGTACTGCTACAGAGCTAACTGTTAGCCTGTTAGCACATACACACTGTACTGCTACAGAGCTAACTGTTAGCCTGTTAGCACATACACACTGTACTGCTACAGAGCTAACTGTTAGCCTGTTAGCACATACACACTGTACTGCTACAGAGCTAACTGTTAGCCTGTTAGCACATACACACTGTACTGCTACAGAGCTAACTGTCAGCCTGTTAGCACATACACACTGTACTGCTACAGAGCTAACTGTTAGCCTGCTAGCACATACACACTGTACTGCTACAGAGCTAACTGTTAGCCTGTTAGCACATACACACTGTACTGCTACAGAGCTAACTGTTAGCCTGTTAGCACATACACACTGTACTGCTACAGAGCTAACTGTTAGCCTGCTAGCACATACACACTGTACTGCTACAGAGCTAACTGTTAGCCTGTTAGCACATACACCATGTTGGATCAGGTTAATTTAATCTTGGCGGCTAAAATCTTGATCTCTATTAAAACTGGATTAATTGTGCAGCTGTTTATAAGACAACAGGAGTCAGAGTCTAAACACAAACTTGTTCTGGTTAAAAACTAATAAAATGTTTTTGTTCCAGGCAACATCTTTATCTCCAGGAAGTCCGTCGCCAGCTGTGACGAGTGTGACGATGATGAAGGAGTGACCACCAGCGTCGTCTACAAAATAGGTACGCATTTTATTATTTCATTATTTAAAATTAAGGGTTCATACAAACTGTTGAACGTTTGGAAAATGCTCAATTTTCAGTTACAGTTGCAAGAAAAAGTCCATCAACCCTCTGAAATAAACTGGTTTTCTGCATTAATTTGTCATAAAACGTGATCTGATCTTCATCTTAGTCCTGATTATAAACAAACACAACGTGTTTAACCTGACACCACACTAACTATTATAATATTTCATGTTTTTATTGATCCATTAAACATTCAGAGTGACGGTTCACAAAGTTTTTCTTACAACTTTAAATCTACTCACAACTAAAATATACTTTCAGTTTGGTTACTGATGAAAAACACTTTTCTTTTTAATAGAAAGAATGTGCAAATAAAGGTGTCACTTTTTAAAGCTGATATGTATCAATATGTTTACTTTCTGTCAATCATTTTGGATAATTTAATCAAAAAATCAATACAGATTTATTTTTGGTTAGAAACATGTTTGATTTGATTCTACTGCTTGATTTTTCATCGACACATTCATCATATTAACCAACATTTGTCTCCTGACATCTTAAACAAGAATAAAGAACTCGTTGAAACGTCACAAGTTCTAAAATATTATTTATTTGGATAATCTGATATATTTTCAATGATCAAAACGAGTTATTGTCTTGTTTGCTTTGTTATTTATAGCGAGATAATTCATTTGTTGTAGTAAAATAGTTATTTCTGTTGGTAGAAATTAAGTCTAATTTATACCATTAATTTGGACTCGTGCTCCATTTAAACAGATCAAGTGAGGAAGCAAATGTCACTTTTCCACTTTTTATTTTCTATTGTTTTGTGTCCATTGTGTTATTTTTACTGTACTTTATGAATCTACTGTATTGTATTTTTCCATGTCTACTGGATTTACAGATGAGCAAAAAGCTTTTAAAGCTCACAAATAAAACCAGTTTTCTTCATCATCTACCAACGTAGACGATGAAGACGTTGATAGTCGGAAGGTTTTGGTTTTTGTGCCTTGAAAGAGTTTGAATCAGCTTGAACGTGTCTCTAATAAAGCGTGATGAGTCCAGTTTGTGTCTGATATCTTGTATTGTGAGACTTTGTCTCCATCTAATGGGTGTTTCCTGGTTTCCAGGTGATCTGGGTCATGTGACGCGGGTGAACAACCCTCAGGTGGAGGAAGGAGACAGCAGATATCTGGCTAATGAAGTTCTCCAGGAGGTGAGTGATTAAAGCTGCTCCTCCTCCTCTTAATAAACAGATCCAGAGAGGTTTCTGACCTGCTGACCTCTCTGCTCCTCTGCAGGACTACAGTAACCTGCAGAAGGCCGATATCTTCGCTCTGGCCCTGACGGTGGTCAGCGCCTCGGGGGCGGAGCCTCTCCCCACCAACGGAGACAAGTGGCACGAGGTCCGACAGGGGAAACTCCCCGCCGTCCCCCAGCTGCTGTCCGCCGACCTCCTCGCCCTGCTCAAGGTAACCTTCTTAATCTTTTATCTTGTTGTTTATTTATCTTCTCGTTTATTTATCTTCTCGTTTCTTTATCTTCTCGTTTATTTATCTTATTGTTTCTTTATCTTCTTGTTTCTTTATCTTATTGTTTCTGTTGACTAATAACAGCTGGAGGTGTTTTATCTTCTCCTGTCAGTGTGTCTGCATGTTAATAATAATTATATTATTAATATTTATCTTGTTTCTGTGATTAATAACAGCTGTTTTGCCTCCTGTCAGTGTGTCTGCATATTAATAATAATTATATTATTAATCTTTATCTTGTTTCTGTTGATTAATAACAGCTGGAGGTGTTTTATCTTCTGCCTCCTGTCGGTGTGTCTGCATGTTATTAATTATATTATTAATATTTATCGTGTTCCTGTTGACTAATAACAGCTGTTTTGCCTCCTGTCAGTGTGTCTGCATGTTAATATCAGTTTTAGTGTGTTTGGTCTTGTTGGCCACGATGGTCACCAGAGGGTTAATCTGTTACTACATAAGAAATACTAATGACATCAAATCAGTTTTGTTACTAATCTTTGACATATCAAAGACTTTAATCACCACCAAAACCCTCAGCTCCATAATATTTATTCTATGGAAAGTAGAAAATAATTCATTTTCTGTGTTTTTTGGAAGAAATTATGGAAACATTTAAATATATAAACTGGCATATGAAGGGTTAGAATTCTGAAAATTATTTAATGTTTGGTAGTTTTTAACAATTCTGAAGTTGTTTAAGAGAATTATGAAAAAAAATCAGGAAAAAATATTAATGTATGTTGATTTAATAGCAGTTTAAGTGTGCGAGGGTCACCAGAGGGGAGTATGGAGGAGGAGGAGGAGGAGGAGGAGGGCATAAAGGGTTAATAATTATTTTCTACATTTCTTCGTCTTTTAGATGAAGGAACTAAAGAAAATGTTTTACTTGATTCAACTAAATCAGGGGTGGACAACCTTTACTAACTAAAGAGCCACTGTTGGCCAGTGGCTCTTTATCCTTATATTAGGATATTTTTTTATAATCCTTATATTGAGCCTAAAATCCAAAATTAAACAGCCTAATAAGTCTAAATTAGCCTACCAACATTATTAATAGTCATATTGAGCATTTATTAATATGATTTTGAAAACTGGTCTATCTCGGGGAACTCAAAACTAAACTCAAAGTTGGCAAAACTTAAAGGTTAAGGTGCCGGGCCGGAGACTTTAGTAAGCTATGAAGCACATTTTAGTTGACTTAAATGTCAAAACTTTTTTAATATGCTGTAAAAAGGCTATACAAATTTATAATTGAGGAATACAAATAGTCTTTGGTCTACACCATTGATAAATGAACATTTTAATGTAAAAATATGTATATAATTTTTTATGTCTCAGCCACGGGGAGCCCCTGCAGGCGGCCTAAAGAGCCACATGAGGCTCTGGAGCCACAGGTTGAACACCCCTGAACTAAATCCTGTTTGGGTAGAGGATCAATAACTAGTTTTCATTTTATCTCTTTCCCCTGCTGTATAAATATTAATAAAGTTCATTTAATTAAACAGATTTAGCCAAAAATTCAGCATTTATACCAACCAGATCCTGTAAAAAACAAAACGGAAAGAAAACATTTTAAAAAGAGCTTTGAAAATCTTTTAGATAAACTTTAAACCCTTTGAGCCTGAGACAGTTTTAGAGCGTTTCTTTGCTCCTTTGTTAAACTTCCAACCATCGTATTCTGTGTCTCCAGCTGATGATCCATCCTGATCCCAGTCGGAGGCCGTCCACGTCTGAGCTCATCAAACAGCCGGTTCTCCTCACCGCCGCCAGGATGAGCGCCGACCAGCTCCGAGTGGAGCTCAACGCCGAGAAGTTCAAGAACGCCCTGCTGCAGAAGTAACACACTTATATATTATATTATATTATATTATACTATATTATATTATATTATTTTATATATATTTTAGATTTAACCCCTGCTGCTCAGGGAAGATTCTGTGACAATGGACAGGATTTTAAAATGCCTTAAAATGGAACATTTATAGTCTGTTGATACATGGAGTAGTAGAGTTTGTCCAGAAAAGCATATTTTAGGATGTCCAAAAATAACCCCCATAAAAAGTCATACTATAACATACGATTTTTGTTAAATTTTTAAATGCCTAAAAATGCTTATAATGTGTCAGTTATACTCTGTTGATTTATCTGGTAATGTAGTTTGCCCAAAAATAGCAACAAAAACAAACCCACCATATTCTGGGAAAAAGGGTCATAAAGTTTAAGAAATGCTGAAAATTGCCAAATTATGTTTTTGCTACATTTAGTAGTAAAGTTTTTTTTTTTTTTAATGTCGTAAACCCTCCATGTGATGTCCAGAATAACCCTGTCGTTCAGTATTTGGACCATAAAGATCTTGACTGTGAAATGTCCTGAATGGTGGTGTGGTCCTGTTTCTGCTCTCAGGGAGCTGAAGAAGGCCCAGCAGGCCCGAGCTGCAGCCGAGGAGAAGGTTCTGTCCACCGACCGGATCCTGACCCGCTCCACGCTCCAGTCCAACCCCAGAACCTCCAGACTGGTCGGGAAGAAGATGAACCGTTCCGTCAGCCTCACCATCTACTGAGACTTGGACAGGAAGTGAAGGAGCTTTAAACTGAAGGCTCAGAGGAAACTTGAACTCAACACAAACTCTGGTTGAAACGTGGTTCAGCCCTTTCCTCTCCGAAGCTTTCCTCTTTGGGACTCTTTGCTGGAAGGTAGTTTGTAGCTTTAACCTTCCTGAAGTCGTGCTAGGCGTCGGCTCTCTCCTGTCCTTGCACTTCCCGCCGCAGCGAAGCCGCAGTGAAGCTCTCCGCTGTGAACGTCGCTGAGCACCTTACTGCCTGTAGACGCCTGATACGAGGCTCTGGGACGCCACTTCTCTGAGGAACAGAGCACTTTGGAGGCAACACCAGGAACTTTTTGTTTTTGTTGAAAGAAAAGAGAAAAACCTGCTGCTATTGATGTTTGTGTGTTTCAGGGTTCGGCCCATTGCAGACGGATCTTTCTAGAGAAGTCGTGGCTCTTATTCTCAAGTAGCAGGAGTCCGGTTCCACACATTTAATGTTGGTTCTTGTGGTCGGATGGAGAACGGATCATGCCATCTGAGGAGAGTCATCCGTTTAGTTCTAGATCATTCTAAGAAGTGAACTTCCCTGATCTGGTGCTTCCAACCCTGCCTGTAGCATTAGAACAATCATTGTCCTGTTCTCTAGGTTCTCCTGTTCTCGTTGGTTTATTTCTCCATGACGCTCGTCTGTAATTACTGTTGAGAAAAAAGTATTTCTCATCTTTTTGTTCTTGTAACTTCTAACACAAAACAACCTTTCTGTTGTAACCTTGTACATATGTTCTTTTAATAAATCCTTACCAACTCCACTGTTGACTCCACTTACAGGTTACAGTTTATTAAGAGCATTTGGTTAGTCACAATAAAAAACACCATATTATGGGATGTCCAAAAATGACTCCCTCAAACAAAAAGTCATACTGTAGCATGTCGATTTTTGCTAAAAATGGTCTAATTTTAAAATGCTTAAAATGGGTCAATTATATTCTCTTGATATATGTAGTAGTATAGTTTGTGCAGAAAAGACAGAAAAAAACATATTTTGAGTAGTCCAAAAATAACCCTCTACAAAAAAAGTCATACTATAGCATGTCGATTTTTGTAAAAAATTGTCACTTTTTAACACATCTAAAAGTGCTAGAAATGGATTTAACGCCTGAGACTGTAAAATCGAGTGATATCAATAATCTTTCTGTTCTTAGTTTGATAAAGTAACAACATTCTCCAGAGGTGAGGAGCCATGACCCTCATACGACGGTCTGATGAAACATTATGCAGCATTTCTCTGTATTATCACATTTATATTTAGTCATTCAGCAGACACTTTAATCCAAAGCGACTTACAGGAAAAAAGTGAACCAATGAAGGTGAAATTAATATAGTAGGTATAGGTTTATATAGGTCTAGTGGACTAAGAGGCAATCAGGTCTAGAGAGGATCTTTAAGGAGGAGAGTTGTGGTCTGGTCTAGGAGAGAAGGTCTGGTAGAACTGGTAGTGGTTCCTCCAGCGGGGAACAACAAACACAAAGTCTGGATTGTCTTGGACCAACGGGGGGCAGAGCCAGAACCGTTCACTGGAAGAGCTCAGCGTGGTGGAGAGGATCAGGTTCAGGTAGGAGGTCAGGACCAGAGACAGCTCTGGAGACCAGCATTAGAGATCAGGATCAGGTTCAGGTAGGAGGTCAGGACCAGAGACAGCTCTGGAGACCAGCATTAGAGATCTGGATCAGGTTCAGGTAGGTCAGGACCAGAGACAGCTCTGGAGACCAGCATTAGAGATCTGGATCAGGTTCAGGTAGGAGGTCAGGACCAGAGACAGCTCTGGAGACCAGCATTAGAGATCAGGATCAGGTTCAGGTAGGAGGTCAGGACCAGAGACAGCTCTGGAGACCAGCATTAGAGATCAGGATCAGGTTCAGGTAGGAGGTCAGGACCAGAGACAGCTCTGGAGACCAGCATTAGAGATCTGGATCAGGTTCAGGTAGGAGGTCAGGACCAGAGACGGCTCTGGAGACCAGCATTAGAGATCTGGATCAGGTTCAGGTAGGAGGTCAGGACCAGAGAGAGCTCTGGAGACCAGCATTAGAGATCTGGATCAGGTTCAGGTAGGAGGTCAGGACCAGAGACAGCTCTGGAGACCAGCATTAGAGATCTGGATCAGGTTCAGGTAGGAGGTCAGGACGAGAGACGGCTCTGGAGACCAGCATTAGATCTGGATCAGGTTCAGGTAGGAGGTCAGGACCAGAGACAGCTCTGGAGACCAGCATTAGAGATCTGGATCTGATGCTGCAGCAGGTAGAAGTGGAGCTGGAGGAGCAGCGCTGGGACATGGACCTGTTGGCTGGTTGGAGACCAGGACCATGTTCTGGATCATCTGAAGGGTTTGACTGTGCAGCCTGTCAGGAGGGTGTTACAGGAGTCAAGTCTAGAGATGAGGACAGCTTGTGTCAAGAGTTGAGTGTTGAGTTAGATAAGGTCTGATTTTTCTGACCGGGTAACTGAGGCGACATGACTGGAAAAGGTGAGTTGGTGATCAATCATCAGCCCTAAGTTTCTCACCACCTGGTGGGGGCAAGACACAGGGAGTCAATTTAGCCCTGAGGAACCCCAGCACTGAGCCCTGAGGAACCCCTGTGGAGAGGCAATCCAAAGTAGACAACTGTCCATGCCAGGATACTGAATGAGCGTCCTTTGAGGTAGGAATCAAACCAGGACAGAGCCGAGCCAGAGATGCCCATTTCAGAGAGAGTAGAGAGGAGGATGATGGGTAACTGAGTCCAACCAGCTGACAAGTCAAGCAGAATGAGAACTGAGGACTTTGCTGCTGTTCTTGCTTCTTTTAAGGCTTCTGTCACAGACAACAGAGCAGTTTCAGTTGAGTGACCGCTTTTGAAACCAGTTTGATTTGGATCAAGAAGATTGTTCTGTAGGAGGAATTCTGAGAGTTGCTTAGCGACCGCCCGTTCAATAGTTTTAGATAAGAATGGAAGAAGTGAGACAGGACGATAGTTCTCGACTTCAGCAGGGTTGAGAGAGGGTTTCTTGAGAAGAGGTGTTACCTGAGGAGGACAGTGAGGCGTTAATCACATGTGTGACAGCTGGCGTGATGGTTGGGCTAATGGACTGGAGAAGGTTTGTTGGTATAGGGTCCAACGAGCATGTAGTAGGACGGCTACATGTCAACAGTTTGGATACCTCACTCTCAGAGAGGGGTGTAAAGCCAGAAAATGAGGTGCTAGCAGCTGATTCAGTGCCGCCCAGCTGAGATACAGAAAGACAAGTAGTAGGACTTCTACATGTCACAGTATTAGGAGTCGGGTGGGGGTCAGAGAATTGGCTGCTAATTGCTGCAACTTTGCTTGTAAAGAAGGATGCAAATGTGTCTGCAGTGAGGCAGGTAGGAGGAGGAGGAGGAGGAGGAGGAGGAGGAGGAGGCGGAGGGTTGAGTAGTGATTTGAAGGTGGAAAAGAGTTTCCGGGTGTCAGTGACACTGTTGACTTTGTCGTTGTAAAAAGCAGTCTTTGCAGCGGTGATGCTGCCTGAGAATGAGGACAATAGTGTCTGATAGTTTATGAGATCGTCTGGAAGTTTGGATTTGAGCCATTTTCTTTCAGCAGCTCTGAGCTTGGTACGCTGTGATCGGAGGGTATCAGTCAACCATGGGTGGGATTGGTTGGGTGGAGCAGGCCTTGTAGATAAAGGACATAGCCTGTTCAGACATGAGTTCAGAGTAGAGCAGAGTGAGTCAGTGGCATCATTAGCCTTCAGAGAGGAGGAGGTGCTGAGTGGAGGTAGGGCAGAGGAGACGATAGAGGAGCAGTGGGCTGGGATCAGTTCTGGAGGTTACGGTGGAGCGATGGTGCAGGAGCAGAGGGTTGCTCTGGTAGAACCACATTAAACTGGATAAAAGTGATCTGACAGGTGGAGAGGCGTTACCACCAGAACATCTGTGGCCCAGTTAGGATCAGGATCAGGTTCTTGGCAGCTTTGTGAGTAGGAGGACTGTGGACCAGCTGGAGGTCATAGGAATGAATTAACAACATGAAGTTATCAGAGTCTGGACGTCTCAGTGGAGGTTCATGTCTCCAGGACCAGATCAGACTGTCTGCTGCTGCTGTGAGTTTACTTTGGAACTGAGGAAACTCTTCTTTATATCAACATTTATGATGTAATGGTACATAAGTTATGATGATAAAAGTTTAATAATATAATTAATTTCTGCACATTTACTACAAATTAAACAGAAATATGATCTTAGTTCACTTTGATCTTTTTTAAAAATAACCTCAGTCGTTTATAAACTCTAATAAGTAAAACATTTTAATGAAACCACAGAGACTCAGAACGTTTTCTGGTTTATTATCGATAAAATATTTCACTCCAGTAGAAATATACAAATCTAACAAACTGAAAGACAAAATATGTCAAATAAATGATTAATGTTGTTAAAGCAGAGCGCAGGGTTAGTGGCGTCAAATCACAAGAAGAGTCCAGGTCCAGACTAAACCTGGTCCAGGACTGGGAGAGGCAGTCCTGGATCAGGATCAGACCAGCTGGTATCAGAGTCCAGATCATTACAGGATCAGGTGTTGAGCTGGTCCAGCAGGTCTACTGAGCCAAAAACACACGAAGCAGGTTGAAGAGGCAGATACAGGACCAGGATCAGGATCAAGTCCAGGATTAACTACTGGGGACCAGAATCCTTCCTGTTTTAAGGAGAGATGAAGAGTGTCAACAACAAATCAAATAAAAACAAATATCAAAACTCATTCAGTAAAATGTTGTTTTAGAGAAACAGAACCAGCAACCTTCAGGCTCTGAACCTGGTCTGAGACTGGACACTGAAACCATCTGAGAACTGGTCCCAAGATGGTCCAGAGTATATACAGGTCTGAATACAGACTGACACTAAATCTAAAGTGTGTACTGGTCAGGTTCTGGTACTGGTTCAGGTGTACTGGTCTGATCTGATCTGGTTCTGGTTCAGGTGTACTGGTCTGAACTGGTCTGAACTGGTTCAGGTGGTCTGGTCTGAACTGGGTCTGGTTCAGGTGTACTGGTCTGAACTGATTCTGGTTCAGGTGTACTGGTAAATGGTAAATGGTAAATGGACCTGCACTTATATAGCGCTTTTCTAGTCGCTTTGCGACCACTCAAAGCTCTTTACACTACAGACTGCGCTCATTCACCCGTTCACACACACATTCATACTGGTGGCAGAGGCTACCCTAAACGGTGCCACCTGCCACCATTGGGAATTCATTCACACACCGATGAACACAGCATCGGGAGCAATTTGGGGTTCAGTATCTTGCTCAAGGATACTTCGGCATGTAGGCTGCGATGGTCGGGGATCGAACCACCAACCCTTCGGTTGGGTGCCAACCGACTCTACCAACTGAGCCACAGCCTGGTCTGAACTGGTTCAGGTGTACTGGTCTGAACTGATTCTGGTTCAGGTGTACTGGTCTGAACTGGTTCAGGTGTACTGGTCTGAACTGGTTCTGGTTCAGGTGGTCTGACCTCGGGACTTCCTCTTGTAGTAGATGAATCCAGCCAGAGATAAGACCAGACCCAGGATCAGTCCTGAGGCTCCGATGGCAAACTTGTTCCTGTCAGACTCAGGCATGGACGGGTCTGAGGACAGACAGGAGAGAGACAGACAGGTGAGAGACAGACAGGTGAGAGACAGACAGGAGAGAGACAGACAGGTGAGAGACAGACAGGAGAGAGACAGACAGGTGAGAGAAAGACAGGTGAGAGAAAGACAGATAAGACAGGCAGGAGAGAGACAGACAGGTGAGAGACAGACCGGTAAGAGACAGACAGGTAGCGACAGACAGACTGGTGAGAGACAGACAGACAGACAGACAGACAGGTGAGAGACAGGTAGAGAGACAGACAGGTAGAGGGACAGACTGGTGAGAGACAGAGAGACAGACAGACAGACAGGAGAGAGACAGACAGGAGACAGACAGACAGACAGGAGAGACAGACAGGTGAGAGACAGACAGGTAGCGACAGACAGACTGGTGAGAGACAGACAGACAGACAGACAGACAGGTAGAGAGACAGACAGGTAGAGGGACAGACTGGTGAGAGACCGACAGACAGACAGACAGACAGGAGAGAGACAGACAGATGAGAGACAGACAGGAGAGAGACAGACAGGTAGAGGGACAGACTGGTGAGAGACAGACAGACAGACAGACAGACAGACAGACAGGAGAGAGACTGACAGGAGACAGACAGACAGGAGAGAAACAGACAGACAGACAGACAGGAGAGACAGACAGGTGAGAGACAGACCGGTAAGAGACAGACAGGTAGCGACAGACAGACTGGTGAGAGACAGACAGACAGACAGACAGGTGAGAGACAGACAGGTAGAGAGACAGACAGGCCGAGAGACAGACAGGCCGAGAGACAGACAGGTGAGAGACAGACAGGTGAGAGACAGACAGGTGAGAGAAAGACAGGTGAGAGACAGACAGGTGACAGAAAGACAGATAAGACAGGCAGGAGAGAGACAGACGGGTGAGAGAAAGACAGGTGAGAGACAGACAGGTGAGAGAAAGACAGATAAGACAGGCAGGAGAGAGACAGACAGGTGAGAGACAGACCGGTAAGAGACAGACAGGTAGGGACAGACAGACTGGTGAGAGACAGACAGACAGACAGACAGGTGAGAGACAGGTAGAGAGACAGACAGGTAGAGAGACAGACAGGTAGAGGGACAGACTGGTGAGAGACAGACAGACAGACAGACAGACAGACAGACAGACAGACAGGAGAGACAGAGAGGTGAGAGACAGACAGGTAGAGAGACAGACAGGCCGAGAGACAGACAGGTGAGAGACAGACAGGAGAGAGACAGACAGGTGAGAGACAGACAGGAGAGAGACAGACAGGTGAGAGAAAGACAGGTGAGAGACAGACAGGTGAGAGAAAGACAGATAAGACAGGCAGGAGAGAGACAGACAGGTGAGAGACAGACCGGTAAGAGACAGACAGGTAGCGACAGACAGACTGGTGAGAGACAGACAGGCAGACAGATAGACAGACAGACAGGAGAGAGACAGACAGGAGACAGACAGACAGGAGAGAAACAGACAGACAGACAGGTAGAGAGACAGAAAGGTGAGAGACAGACAGACAGGTGAGAGACAGACAGGTAGAGAGACAGACAGGCCGAGAGACAGACAGGTGAGAGACAGACAGGAGAGAGACAGACAGGTGAGAGACAGACAGACAGGTGAGAGACAGACAGGTATTTACCCCAGTCAGTGACCAGAGGTTCTTTCAGACTGGCGTGCTCCACCACACAGGAGATCTTCTCTCCAGACCTGCAGACACAAAACAACACACCAACACTGGACCAGGACCTGACTGGACCAGGACCTGACTGGACCTGGACCTGGACCTGGACCTGGACCTGACTGGACCTGACTGGACCTGGATCTGGACCTGACTGGACCTGGATCTGACTGGACCAGACTAGACCTGGACCTGGACCTGACTGGACCTGACTGGACCTGTATCTGGACCTGACTGGACCTGACTGGACCTGACTGGACCTGGATCTGACTGGACCAGACTAGACCTGGACCTGGACCTGACTGGACCTGGACCAGAGTGGACCTGGACCTGACTGGACCTGGACCTGGACCTGACTGGACCTGGACCTGACTAGACCAGGACCTGGACCTGGACCTGACTGGACCAGGACCTGGACCTGGAGGAGGACTCACCTGGGCGTGTACTCCAGGTGGGAGTGGACCTGGACCTGACTAGACCAGGACCTGGACCTGGAGGAGGACTCACCTGGGCATGTACTCCAGGTGGGAGTTGACCTGGACCTGACTGGACCAGGACCTGGACCTGGAGGAGGACTCACCTGGGCATGTACTCCAGGTGGGAGTGGACCTGGACCTGACTGGACCTGACTAGACCTAACTGGACCTGACTAGACCAGGACCTGGACCTGAAGGAGGACTCACCTGGGCGTGTACTCCAGGTGGGAGTGGACCTGGACCTGACTAGACCAGGACCTGGACCTGGAGGAGGACTCACCTGGGCGTGTACTCCAGGTGGGAGTGGACCTAGACCTGACTGGACCAGGACCAGGACCTGGGGGAGGACTCACCTGGGCGTGTACTCCAGGTGGGAGTGGACCTGACTAGACCAGGACCTGGACCTGGAGGAGGACTCACCTGGGCGTGTACTCCAGGTGGGAGTGGACCTGGTAGTACCAGTCTCCGTCTGCCAGCTCGTCAGTGGAAGTGACATCAGAGGTGACTTCCTGTCCGTCTCTGATCCAGCGGACCCGGATCAGTTTGGGGAAGAAGTCGTAGACGCTGCAGACCAGCATGGAGGGATGGGATCCACCGGAGGGAGTCACGGATCTCAGTCTGACGTACGGCTCAGCTGGAAGATAACCAGGAGATCCACCATCAGGATTAAAACATGAAGATAACCAGGAGATCCACCATCAGGATTAAAACATGAAGATAACCAGGAGATCCACCATCAGGATTAAAACATGAATAAAACCAGGAGATCCACCATCAGGATTAAAACATGAAGATAACCAGGAGATCCACCATCAGGATTAAAACATGAAGATAACCAGGAGATCCACCATCAGGATTAAAAACATGAATAAAACCAGGAGATCCACCATCAGGATTAAAACATGAAGATAACCAGGAGATCCACCATCAGGATTAAAAACATGAATAAAACCAGGAGATCCACCATCAGGATTAAAACATGAAGATAACCAGGAGATCCACCATCAGGATTAAAAACATGAAGATAACCAGGAGATCCACCATCAGGATTAAAAACATGAAGATAACCAGGAGATCCACCATCAGGATTAAAACATGAAGATAACCAGGAGATCCACCATCAGGATTAAAAACATGAATAAAACCAGGAGATCCACCATCAGGATTAAAACATGAAGATAACCAGGAGATCCACCATCAGGATTAAAACATGAAGATAACCAGGAGATCCACCATCAGGATTAAAAACATGAAGATAACCAGGAGATCCACCATCAGGATTAAAACATGAAGATAACCAGGAGATCCACCATCAGGATTAAAACATGAATAAAACCAGGAGATCCACCATCAGGATTTAAAACATGAATAAAACCAGGAGATCCACCATCAGGATTTAAAACATGAATAAAACCAGGAGATCCACCATCAGGATTAAAACATGAATAAAACCAGGAGATCCACCATCAGGATTTAAAACATGAATAAAACCAGGAGATCCACCATCAGGATTTAAAACATGAATAAAACCAGGAGATCCACCATCAGGATTAAAACATGAATAAAACCAGGAGATCCACCATCAGGATTAAAACATGAATAAAACCAGGAGATCCACCATCAGGATTAAAACATGAAGATAACCAGGAGATCCACCATCAGGATTAAAACATGAAGATAACCAGGAGATCCACCATCAGGATTAAAACATGAAGATAACCAGGAGATCCACCATCAGGATTAAAACATGAATAAAACCAGGAGATCCACCATCAGGATTAAAACATGAAGATAACCAGGAGATCCACCATCAGGATTAAAAACATGAAGATAACCAGGAGATCCACCATCAGGATTAAAACATGAAGATAACCAGGAGATCCACCATCAGGATTAAAACATGAAGATAACCAGGAGATCCACCATCAGGATTAAAAACATGAATAAAACCAGGAGATCCACCATCAGGATTAAAACATGAAGATAACCAGGAGATCCACCATCAGGATTAAAAACATGAAGATAACCAGGAGATCCACCATCAGGATTAAAACATGAAGATAACCAGGAGATCCACCATCAGGATTAAAACATGAATAAAACCAGGAGATCCACCATCAGGATTTAAAACATGAATAAAACCAGGAGATCCACCATCAGGATTTAAAACATGAATAAAACCAGGAGATCCACCATCAGGATTAAAACATGAATAAAACCAGGAGATCCACCATCAGGATTAAAACATGAATAAAACCAGGAGATCCACCATCAGGATTTAAAACATGAATAAAACCAGGAGATCCACCATCAGGATTTAAAACATGAATAAAACCAGGAGATCCACCATCAGGATTAAAACATGAATAAAACCAGGAGATCCACCATCAGGATTTAAAACATGAATAAAACCAGGAGATCCACCATCAGGATTAAAACATGAATAAAACCAGGAGATCCACCATCAGGATTAAAACATGAAGATAACCAGGAGATCCACCATCAGGATTAAAACATGAATAAAACCAGGAGATCCACCATCAGGATTTAAAACATGAATAAAACCAGGAGATCCACCATCAGGATTAAAACATGAATAAAACCAGAAGAATCAGAGCCTCGTGGATCACAGACTGCAGCACCCCCCCAAACTAAAACCACCAAGTCCTGAACACATGAACTGAACTTTATATCTGATGGTACAGACCAGTCAGATACTGTGGTCCATGATCCAGTTTACACACAATAAACTGACAGAACACAAGCTGGACTGAACCTGATCTTTATCTGAGTCCAGAACCAGGAGGACGCCACACCAGCCCCAACGGGGCCCACCGGGGCCCATCAAAGCCCACCGAAGCCCACCAAAGACCACAATTTTAAAAATGCCTAAAAATGCTTAGAATGGGTCAATAATAGTCTGTTGATACACATAGTCGTATAGTTTGTCTGAAAATAACAAGAATACACCGTATTATGGGATGTCCAAAAAAAAACCTATAAAAAAAGTAGCCCAACGAAGCCCACCAGGTCTGGCAGAGGGGACCTCGACTCATCAGTATATTGAAATAGTAGAAATAGCAAAACCAGGCGGCAATCTCCGTGTCTGAGCATGGAGGCCAACCAGGAAGTGCATTAAGCCTGCAATTCACCGAAAATTCCAGCAGGGGGCGCAAAGTTTGGCTGCAAAAAAAATCTGCCCATTCATTTCAGTGCTAAATTTGAAAACTTCTCACTTGATTTATTACCTCAGAAATTTTTTTCAGAACAACACTATGGTGTCATCTTCAAGACAATCTGATGTCAATAGTTCTAATAATGGCCCCATTTAGAAGAAAATAGAAGATAAAGAATCGTATGATTTGGGGCGGGGCTACCTTTGATTGACAGGTCACTGACAAGGCGAGCCGTCACCAGGAGAGAAGCAGAGCAATGCGTATCCACGGCAACGTGTCAATAAAGTTATATATAACGTTATATAGATAGAAAAGAGGACGTTTAGCGGTTTGGTCTCATAACTTTGACCCTTTCACTGTATTTTCACTTAATGACAGTTTATTTGAACGTTTTGTTCAGTAAATGTCTTGTTCAGTGTTTGGTTGGACTAACAGACACTCCAAGGAGTCGCTGCTCAGTTTCCTGAGGTCAGAAAGATACATTTTGTTTTTGTTTATTGCCAAAACTAACATCCCAGTTAATGCTCCAGTTAATGCTAACAGTAATTATCAGCAGCTTCTCTCAGTCAGGTTGAGGTGTAGAGAGGCTGTAGTCAGTGATCAGATCCCTCTCCTCCTCCACAGTCCAGATATGGTCTGCTCCCCGTATCACAAACAAGATGGAGACGAGTATAGCGATGAACTCGATGCTTCCAACGGGCCACAAACCAACTGGTGACATCACGGTCACTACGTCCATTATTTATATAAAGTCTATGAGCAAAACATACAGACCTAAAAACTAAACAGACTTAACAATAATTATTGCACAATAAGCAGCTGAAATATAATCATAATAAATATATATATGTATATATATTTAATAATTATAATAATAATAATATATATAATCATATTCAGAACAGTTTATGGAACGTCAGAGAACTGAAAACTGTAAACACAAAGTCAGCTGGTGAAGTTTCAGTTCAGAAACGTTTTAAATGTAACAAAGACAAAAGTTTTCTCACACAGAGTTCATTTTTCATACATGTGACAAACAGCACACAGGGTTTTATTATTATTTATTTTTTTATTAACAGGGTTGATTCATGAGACCCTGATATTATTATTATTGTAATTATTATTATTATCATTAGTATTGTTATTCTTATCATCATCATTATTATTATTATTATTGTTATAACATCATTATAATTGTTGTATTATTAACTCAAACACTCTGACCTCCTCTAAAAACTATTTTTCTTGAGGTCCAGTTTAATGAAATATTAACATGTTAATCTGCTGTGTGTGATTTCTTGGTTTGTTTGTTTGTTTTTGTGTGATTTGTTGATGATCAGTGAGACTTTGAGGAGTTGATGAGAACTTCCTGTCTGGTGAACTAACAGCTCAGGTGTTGCTGCCTCCTGCTGGCTGCTCACAGCTACTGTATGTTATTATTATACCTGACTCATGCAGGACTAATGCCCCGCCCACAGCACGCTCTGATTGGTAAAACTAATGCCCCGCCCACAGCACGCTCTCATTGGTCAAACTAATGCCCCGCCCACAGCACGCTCTCATTGGTCAAACTAATGCCCCGCCCACAGCACGCTCTGATTGGTAAAACTAATGCCCCGCCCACAGCACGCTCTGATTGGACAAACTAATGCCCCGCCCACAGCACGCTCTGATTGGACAAACTAATGCCCCGCCCACAGCACGCTCTCATTGGTCAAACTAATGCCCCGCCCACAGCACGCTCTGATTGGTCAAACTATTGCCCCGCCCACAGCACGCTCTGATTGGTCAGACTAATGCCCCGCCCACAGCACGCTCTGATTGGTCAAACACCTGCAGCGTCTCTGTCAATCACAACAACGTCCTTTAGTCTCAAGATTCAACAAGGAAGAAACAAGTTCACAACTCATAATAATAATAATAATAACAATAATAATAATAATAACAATAATATTCACACACACAGACAAGCCAGATGATATTCAGTGTGTTAATGAATTAATAAAGAGATGATGTTAATGTTGGAAGTTACAGAAACACAAACTCACCTGATTTAGTCAGAATGTTGCTGGACCAGATCCCGACGTTGTGTCCACAGTACCTCTCCTTCTCATTGATCACCAGAGCCATTTCTGAAGGATTATTGTTCCAGTACTCTGCGTTCTTCATTCCCCACTCATTGTATCCAACAAACTTCCCCACATTGCTGCTGAACCTGGCGTACTCGTCTCTGTTGTAATAATAAGACCTGATGAACTCGATGTCCTTCAGCTCACTGGAGTTAAACTCACAACTGTTCACCGCATATTCCATGAATCCATCTGAAAAACAGAAACAGTTTGAACCTCAGCGAGTATTGATCAGTGATCAGAGTATTGGTCAGTGACCAGAGTATTGGTCAGTGATCAGAGTATTGGTCAGTGACCAGAGTATTGATCAGTGATCAGAGTATTGGTCAGTGATCAGAGTATTGGTCAATGATCAGAGTATTGATCAGTGATCAGAGTATTGATCAGTGATCAGAGTATTGGTCAGTGACCAGAGTATTGATCAGTGATCAGAGTATTGGTCAGTGATCAGAGTATTGGTCAATGATCAGAGTATTGATCAGTGATCAGAGTATTGATCCTACCTGCTGTGTGGAGGCTGATGAAGAGGACGAGGAGAAAGGATGAAGCCATGTTCTTCTGTTCTCTTGACAAACTGATCCAGTCTGACTGAGAGACGCTCTAAAAACCAGAGAATGATCACATGACCTGCAGCATCAGCTGTTACCAGGCAGACGATCAGACTAAAGTCTGCTGCTGGAGCACACACACACACACACACACACACACACACACAGTCAGAGACAGATCACATTACCTGCAGCATCAGCTGTTACCAGGCAGACGATCAGACTAAAGTCTGCTGCTGGAGCACACACACAGTCACACAGTCACACTATAGCATAACATATAATCTGAGAATAATAATAATAATAATAATAATAATAATAGTAATAATAATAATTATACCCAGTTGTACTACTACTACCTACTTGTACAATAAAAATACCAAGCTTTAAATGGTTAATTATGAATTATGAATAACTGTGATAATGTGATAATAAACCGAGTTTCAGAAGAAAAAAATAATTCCAAATTTAGAGACATTTTATTGAACAAAAAATAATAATTATGGTTTATTGGAAACATTGATTTTTCCTGATCATGGTTATATTATGTATGGAGATTAATTTGTGCAAAAATGTTCAAACAACACTTTTCCAAATCAAGCAAAAAATGATTCAATTCAAAACTCACAAACAAATTATTTGTGTGATTGCAAAATAAATCTGCCTTTAACTCTTTGAATAACTTTTTGTTTATAATACCTTCAGATTCTTCCTCAACATGTTGTTGTTTACTGCGGCAGACTAGACTGTTTGTTTGTTTGTTCTGTGTGAGTTCACATGTGGGCGGGTTTCTCTTGGTGCATTCCTATTGGCTGATGCTTTTGACTGACAGCCGAAAAAGCACCACAGTTACATCTGCAGAGAGAAGCAGATTTAATCTCCAGTCTAATATTTCAGGTGTAAACTGGTGAAACGGTTTTGAAGCTAAACTTTATTAATATGTGATCCTGAACATGAAACATCAGAACAGAGTCAAACAGCAGGACTGAGCTGGATCAGACTCATTTCATTGATTCATATCTGAGTGATTTCAGTAAATATAATTCAGTTGTTTCAGTGTCAGGGTCACTTTCCTTTCTGCAGATTAGAGCTTCTCTGTCCACGGTGTTCTGCTGCAGAATGCTGCTGAGATAAATGAAGATTAATGTTCATAAGGAAACATGAACCAGGTCTCAGGTCCTGACGTAGGGCTGGGAGTAAAACCTGGATCCTGATCAACAGAAAGGGAGACATGAGGACCACCAGAGGGACGAGACGGGGACGAGTCAGAGACAGGATATCAGGAACCTCTGATTCACTTTGAATCAGGAGGAAATGTCTCTGAAAGCCTACAAAATAAAGTTTGAGAAACGTCTGCATGGAGCTCAGCTGCTTACTGGGGACGGGTTCTTGGAATAAACCTGCCGACTCCATTATCTATAACGTTAACGATCAATTAATCCACTAATCGCTGCATGCATACATGGGCAGAATCTTCTTCTTCTTCGAGTCCTTTACAATCTCAGATGTCTTTTTGCCAGTATCTGGGGCAGGACACAGCTGATGGAGTCGGTTCAGCCAGGTCCTGGGGGCTGCACTGGGGGGCGTCGCCGCATTCCAGCAGGTGGGACATTGTTTGTACTGCTCCACAGCCACACGTGTCCTCTGTGTGGTAGTTCCATGTTTTCAGCAATGCTTTGCACCTCCCCTGCTCCACCCGCAGTCTGTTGAGGGTCTTCCAGGTCGGCCATGGGAGGTTGTGTCCGCAGAATAAAAGATATATACAGAACTATGCAAAAGCCTGTTTTGATAATGGATGCTTTTATTTTGAAAGGACGAAGAGAGACTTATTCCTGTTGATGGTTAAACTAACTCAGTGAGATTAAACTGAAGATTACATCAAGGAGTTCAATGTTTGATGTTTTAAGAGACATGAGGTTAGTTTTCACAGTAATCTGCATATTTAAATGTGTTTTATGTTTAACCCTCTGGGCCCACTTTAATTGACTACCCTTTCAGGCCGTTAGGGCTGAAAATGTCCACTTCCAAAAATAGGTGATAAAAACTTAACAGATTAATATTTCTTTCTACTTTTTTCTGCATAAACCTCTTAAACAACTTCCACCCTGCTAAAAAATACCAAAAGTTTAAATATTTTTGGCATTTTAACCCTTTAAATGCCAGGTTGATTGCACAATGTCACTGATGTTTTTTATGAAAAAAACACAAAAATTTAGTTATTTTTCATATAATAAATATTTTTTGGCTGGGGCTTTATTTTTTATCACAGCCTTTGATATGTCAAAGATTAAGAACAAAATTGATTTTGATGCATTTTTAGTTTTTGTGTAGTGTCAGATTTAAAATATTCTACCCTTTCAGGCCCTTTGGGCTGAAAATGTCCACTTCCAAAAAAACACTATAAAAACTTTACAGATTAATATTTTTTTCAACTTTTTTTCTGCATAAACCTCTTAAACAACTTCCACCCTGCTCAAAACTACCAAACATTCAAATATTTTGAGGATTTTAACCCTTTAAATGCCAGTTTGATTACATGATGTCACTGTTTTTTAAAGAGAAAAAACACAAAAATGTAGTTATTTTCCATATAATAAATAATTTTTGGTTGGGGCTTTTGTTTTTATCACAGCCTTGGATATGTCAAAGATAAAGAACAAAATTGATTTTGATGCATTTTTAGTTTTTGTGTAGTGTCAGATTTAAAATATTCTACCCTTTCAGGCCCTTTGGGCTGAAAATGTCCACTTCCAAAAAAACACTATAAAAACCTTACAGATTAATATTTTTTTCAACTTTTTTCTGCATAAACCTCTAAAACAACTTCCACCCTGCTCAAAACTACCAAACATTCAAATATTTTGAGGATTTTAACCCTTTAAATGCCAGTTTGATAACATGATGTCACTGTTTTTTAAAGAAAAAAAACACAAAAATGTAGTTATTTTCCATATAATAAATATTTTTTGGCTGGGGCTTTTGTTTTTATCACAGCCATGGATATGTCAAAGATTAAGAACAAATTTGATTTTGATGCATTTTTAGTTTTTGTATAGTGTTGGATTTAAAATGTTCTACCCTTTCGAGCCCTTTGGGCTGAAAATGTCCACTTCCAAAAAAACACTATAAAAACTTTACAGATTAATATTTTTTCTCCTTTTTTCTACATAAACCACTTGAAACACTTCCACCCTGCTCAAAACTACCAATTATTCAAAGATTTTGAGGATTTTAACCCTTTAAATTCCAGTTTGATTACATGATGTCACTGTTTTTCAAAGAAAAAAACCCACAAAACTGTAGTTATTTTCCATATAATAAATAATTTTTGGGTGGGGCTTTTGTTTTTATCACAGCCTTGGATATGTCAAAGATTAGCAACAAAATTGATTTTGATGCAATTTTACTTTTTGTGCAGTGTCAGATTTAAATGAGTGGGGAGCTCATCTCTGAGACAGGTGCAAGTGTGTTATCGTGGCATTTTCTTTGATATTGCTCTGTCAGATAAAATTTCAACTTGACCCAGCTTGACCTTATTGTAGAACTTCAGAATACTTTGATAATGTCTCTTTAGCATACTGTCATACACAGCCAAGCATTCACTCCTTCAAGTAAATAAAAACATTGGCCCCTGGTCTTGCTGCACTTCAAAGAGGTCTGTGGAGAAAACAAAAAAAGTTGGAAAAAAAAAGAATAATAAAAAAAAGTTTCTTGATGTGCACCTGGTTGCTGTCAAAGCTATAAATGTGTGTAGCTTGACTGGCTGGTCATTATTTCTTTGACAAGAAAGAAAGTAAGATGAAGAGAAAATACTCTGTGGAAGAAGCTAGGGAAATGGTGATGCAGCCCTTAACCGCCAGCGAGCTGCAGGACTCATCCTCAGAAGGTGAATCAACTTTAGAAGAGGACTCTGATGTGGAGTCATCTTCCTCTGAAGATTCCACTTTGAGCGAGGAGGACACAGAGGATCCTGCCCATCTTGTCAGTGAGTGGACATCAAAAAATGGGCAAATCTGGTTTCCTTCTAATGATGCGACACTGCGCTACGTTGCTCCTGGCAGAGGTTTGATTCCAGGGCCTACCAACTATGCCACCACCCGTATCCATGACGTGAAATCCTCCTTTGATTTATTTTTCACTGCTGAAATCATCAGCATCATTGTTCAGATGACAAACCTGCAGGGGAGACGGTCAGTAGCAAACTGGAGTGATGTTGATGCCACAGATATTCAGGCATACATCGGGCTCCTGATTTTGGCTGGAGTGTACAGATCCAAGGGTGAATCTACACGCAGCCTCTGGGATGACCACACTGGCCGTGCCATCTTCAGGGCTTCTATGAACCACACAAAATTCAGGCTGATCAACGCCAACATCCGGTTTGATGACAAGCTGACCAGACCTTCCCGCCACAGAGAGGACAAGCTTGCCCCTATCCGCTGTGTCTGGGAGATGTGGACACATCGCCTTCCAATGCTTTTCAACCCCCAAGAAGACGTCTGTGTGGATGAGCAGCTTGTCCCCTTCAGAGGCCGCTGCAAATTTCGGCAGTATATGCCAAGTAAGCCGGCAAAGTATGGCCTCAAGATCTGGGTCACCGCGGACGTTGCAACCTCCTATGCCTGGAGATGCCAGGTTTACACCGGGAAAGGTGCTGGCAGTGCTGTGGAGGTGGGCCAGGGCAAGCGTGTCATCCTCGACATGACAAAGGGGCTTGAAGGGGTCACTGTCACATGTGACAATTTTTTTACCTCCTATTCACTTGTGCAGGAGCTTTTGAAGAGGAAAGTCGCCCTGGTCGGGACAATTCGGAAGAACAAGCCCGAGCTTCCACCCAAACTCCTGCAGATGAGGGGGAGAGCTATCCTCTCCTCTCTCTTTGCCTTCACAAACAACACCACAGCAGTGAGCTACATCCCAAAACGGGGGAAGAATGTGATCCTCCTCAGTAGCAAACATAGAGAGCCAGCTGTGACAGACGATGAGAAGAGGAAACCTGTGATCATCATGGAATACAACCACTGCAAGGGAGGTGTCGACAACCTGGACAAGGTAAGAGCCTTTATTTAGCCTATTTTTTTCTGACTGAATTCAATTCATTGGTTTGTTTGATATATTTAGTGATTTTATTAGTGATTTTATTTTAGTTGATCATTCAGTAGGCCTATTTGGGAATTTACAGAATATGAAGAATGAATGATAAATTAGTTTGTAATAAGAAAGAATAATTGTATTCATTTTTTCTTTGTCTTTTGTAGGTTGTTGGCACCTACAGCTGCAGGAGGAAGACATATCGGTGGCCACAGGTCCTCTTCTGCAATATGATTGATATCTCTGCTTTCAATGCCTTCGTGATCTTCACTGCTACAGATCCCTCCTGGAAGCAAGGAAAATCATACAGGAGGAGGCTATTTTTGGAGGAATTGGGAAAATCCTTGGTGTTGGATGAAATCGCGCGGAGACGGCGCCTACCCCGTACACTGGCTGCTGCTACAGCAGTGTTGAAGGTAAAGGCACCGGCAGCCGCAAGCACCTCCACAAGCAGAAGGGGACTTTGCTGGTTGTGCACAGATAAAAAAAGGAGAGTAAGCACTGCCTGCAACAGGTGTGACAAGTTAACCTGCAGAGAGCACCAAGTCCCTTGCTGCAGGTCCTGCTGGAAGGAGTGAGCATGCGTGCACAGACAGACAGACAGACACACACACACACACACACACACACACACACACACACACACACACACACACACACACACACACACACACACACACCTTTCTTCCTAGAAACAGTTCCATTCAATTTGCATGTTTTGTTGATCCTAAAAATATTATATGTTTATATGTTATTATAAACAAAATGATTTGTGTTAGTAGTGGTATGCTTCTCAGTGTTGTCCAGTGTTCCATTTAAAACTTATTTGTTATTTGTCATTGAAAAAATGTGGATTTAATGTGATTAAATGGGAATTTTTTTTTACATCAAATGGCATTTGTGTGTTTTCATAAAAAACAGTGACATCATTTTATCAAACTGGCATTTAAAGGGTTAAAATCCTAAAATAGAATTGAATGTTTGGTAGTTGTGATTAGGACTGAAGTTGATTGTAAGATTCAAACCCAAAAAGTTGGAAAAAAAAATATATAAGGGATATTTTCATAGCAGTTTTTGGAAGTTTCCTCAAGAGGCCATAAAAGGGTAGTACATTTTAAATCTGACACTACACAAAAACTAAAAATGCATCAAAATCAATTTTGTTCTTAATCTTTGACATATCAAAGGCTGTGATAAAAAATAAAGCCCCAGCCAAAAATAATTTATTATATGGAAAATAACTACATCTTTGTGTGTTTTTTCTTTGAAAAATAGTGACATCATGTAATCAAACTGGCATTTAAAGGGTTAAAATCCTCAAAATCTTTGAATGTTTGGTAGTTTTGAGCAGGACAGAAGTTGTTTTAGAGGTTTATGCAGAAAAAAGTAGAAAAAAATATTAATCTGTAACGTTTTTATAGCATTTTTTGGAGGTGGACATTTTCAGCCCGAAAGGGCTCGAAAGGGTAGTAAGCTTGTACACAGTGTATTATAGAGCCATTAGAAAAAATTAAATTAGAATTTCAAAATATATCAAAAAAGAAATCCTTCTTCCAAAAATCATGTCATTTGCAGTATCACAGCCAAAATTATTGCCAAAAATAAAGTGAAAAATTTCTGAAATGGCTGAAAATGTCCTTAGTGGGCCCAGAGGGTTAAATAAGTTTTTGGATCAAATTAAACTCAGTGATTCATGCTAGCAAGGTTTGATACAGTCAGATAGTTTTGCTTAAATTAATCCTCTCAGCACAGCACAAGTGGCTCGGAGCGTTCAATTACGGAAACAAGATGTCAAATAGTTTATTTTAATCAGTATTCACATCACACATAGAGAGAGAGAAGAGCGAGAGAAAGAGAAAGAGAGGTCTAAGTGTTACGGTTAGTTCATTGACTTCATTTGTAATGTGTAGGTTTGTTTTATGTTAAAACTTAAATATAAATCCCTATACAGTCGTTACGTCTCGTTGTATTAGTTTGTCCTCCTGTTATTGACATAATGAGCATATATTCGAATGGTTTGAATCTATCTGTTTTTTTAGAAATTCGATAATATTCAACCGTCGTTCTTCAGCAGTTCTGACAGCCGTAACGAGTCCGTCCTTCTGCTCGGCAGGTTGTAAGTGTGATTATGTGGTTGTTGTGTGGTTGATGTGGAGACATTTATGGCCATGATTGACCCGAGCCTTCGCTCCACATTCAGTGAATCTGGCACCTTTTAGCTGCCAGATTTGAAAAAATGAATCATACCATAATAAATAATACTTTTGCAGAATTATTTTCCAATCATCTCTATACAGTGGACCCTGCTCCTGACTTGGCTGCCCTTCAATTGTATCTGTCAGAACTTAAATTACCATCACTGGCTGACAATGATGCAGAATCCCTTGAAACACCACTTACTCTTTTCGAACTTAAAGAGGCATTGAGCTTGATGCAAAAAGGGAAATTGCCTCCAGAGCTGTTTCTGGAACTGTGGGATATCGTTGGGCCATTGCTTTAAATTCTCTTAACTATGTTCTAGACACTGGTTCCTTCCATCATGACCAAGATACATCTCTCATATCAGTCCTGCTTGAGAAAGATAAACCACCTTGGAGAAGCTGCAGTTACAGGACGATATCACTATCACAACAGAACTGAAGCTGTTTGAGCCATGTGTAGGTAAACTGATTCACTGCGACAAACAGGTTTTTTAAAGGGGAGATTTACATCAGACAACATCAGATGCCTTTTCCATAAATTACATGTGTCAGAATCAGCTACACACCTCACTGCTATATTCAGCTTGGTTATGTGCTAAAAGTCTTTGATCGAGTGAGCTGAATATATCTGTGGCAGGTTTTGGCGAATTTCATATTTGGCAAAATATTTATATCAATGATCAAAACACTATACGCCAACCCTTGTGCAATCATACAAACAAATAATAATCTTTCCCAAAATGACAGAGTAGAACTAAGGCTGCCCACTGTCCCCTTTTTGCTTTGTCATTGAACCTCTAACCCAGACAGTCAGATTAGACCGCCACATCTCAACCATCAGTAAACAAGGTATACAACATAAAATTTCGCTTTACGTGGACGACGTATTACTTTTTTTCACAGTCCAGCCTATTTTCTGGTTATTAAATTATTGGATACATCCCTCCTCATTCCTTTAAATGCTCCTGCAAAACACCTCACGTTACCAGTCATTCAACATATTCAAAGGCATAACTCTGCATTTACACATCTAGGCATAACTGTCACCAATTTCTCAGATATATATCCCATGAAAATTACAAAAAACTTCAAACGGAGATTGAATCAGACTTTCAGAGGTGGTCTGCTCTCAAGATGTCACTGCAAGGCAGAATTGCGAGATTGAAAATTAATATACTGACATAAAATTATTATACTGCCGACTGAATTTCCTGTTCTCTGTGATCCCTTTGCCTCCACCACCGAACTACTCTGATGAACTACAGTCCCTGACCACTAAACTCATATGGGATCATAAAAGAGCTCGTATTCACCTACGCACATTACAGCGACCAAAACACTCTGGAGGCTTGGCAGTACCTGACTTTAAATGATACTACTGGTCATTTCAAATAAAGCAACTGACAATTTGGTGCAATGAGAATGTTGCCACACGCTGGCGTCAGATAGAGAAAGAGATGGTGAAACCACATAGGATGACAGACTATGTTGTGGGTTGAAGCCTAGATCTGTGTGTAGAAAGTTTGTGCCAATCAGGCAACTCCTTGAAAATTTGGTTTGCTGTCCAGAAACATACAGTTGTGCTCATAAGTTTATGTTTAGTTATTTTTTAAGTACATAACCTGGCAGAATTTATGGTTTCATGGCCATTTTTCAGAGAATATGAATAATAACACAAAAACGTTTCTTTCACTCATGGTTAGTGGTTGGTTAAAGCCATTTATTATCAAACAACTGTGTTTATTCTTTTTAAATCATAATGACAACAGAAACTACCTAAATGAGCACAACTGTTTGGGATGTAAGGTAAAGCTCTGAGATCGCTCTCCTGTTTGGTATAACTACAATTTATTACAGCGTTCTGGTCCCTATTTTAATGGCAGCTGGGCCTCTGGAGGAATTCACACTCTCCAACATCTGTAGAAATGGGTTGATTTCACTTCAAGAGCTTAAAGAACGTTTTTCTGTGTTTCTTGGTTCTTGTATCTCCAGTTGAGATCCATGTCCAGTGGCGGTTCTACACAGGGGCCTCCAGGGGCCACTGCCCCTGTGAAGAAGCCTTTGGCCCCTGCTCTGGCCCCTGTGTCAAATTAATAATATAATGATCAATTTATAACAATGGAGCAATTCTAACCTTTTTTGTTCAAACAATATCTCATTGTAGACAAAAGGAACCCAGAATGTTACATTGTATAATAGTTTAATTGTGCAATAAAATATTGTATATATATATGTATATATATATATATATATATATAGATCATTCTCACTGTACTGCACTTTCAAAATAAAAAAAGTGGAAAAAAAGGTGCACAAAAATGAGAAATGTCCTTGTCATACAAAAAAACCTGTTATTGTTGGTGAGTCTCATTAATTAAATCAATGTATTTGTATCTTCCAAATATACTTAAATGAGATGTTTAAATAAGCTAAAATAAAGGTTTTGAATGCTTAAATATCATCTTTGCCATTTTTTCATGTGCTAATGTGCCCCTCTGATTAAACACTGGCCCCTCCTTGGCCCCCACAGTAAAATTGGTCTAGAACCGCCACTGTCCATGTCCATAGAGTTCCATGGGATTCACCTTTGCCCTCGCATCCGTTGGACACTTGTATTTCTTCTCCAACACTGTCTACTGGACTAGTGTCTGTTATCTACAATGAACTGATCTCTAGAAGTGTTCAACCTTTGGGAGTGATCAGTTCTGTGAACTTGAGGGTCAGGGTTGTGCTCTGGACTGGGACAATATTTGGACCAACATACCCATCTCATCAAAGAATCATCATCTTAGTCATTATGTTCTATAACAAGTTCTATGCCACACCACACAGACGCTTCACAACATAACTGACAGATGATCCCAACTGGACTAAATGTGATCAGTCCATTGTTGGCACATGCCTTCATGTTTCCTGGGAATGTCCCTCTGTGATATCCCATTCCTATGCATCTCCCCCTACTTCTATTCAATGGTGATTCTGTTCTTAGTGGCAACACCAGACTGGCACAGAGGAAAGTTATATTTGCAGGATTGACTGCCATTAATCACATTACACTACCACAATCATTTTAGAGACATGGCTCTTTTCAAAAGGTTTTCATACATAAAGCATGAGCATCAGGCCTGGGACGCTCTCATCGGTTCTCTTTCTGACAGAACAATGTTTGTATATAAGGTGTGACTGTGAATTATATTATCAGACTAGAAGACTCTCTGTCGTCTAATGCAACAAGTTCCCACTAGTGGATCTGTAAATGTCTGTATTTTTTCTTTTAGCTTACTTTATCTTTGTAGGTCAGCCCATCTCCTGTCCTCGACTTCTCCTCTTTTTATTTTCTCATGTGTACATGTATATATGTGTGTGTGCGTGTATATATATAAATATATATATATATACAAAAAGAAATCAAAGACAGTCAATCAGGTTGTTCTGGAGTTTCAAACGTATGAAGGTTTTTACCAAACAACACATTATTATTACATTATTATGTAGGCTGAAATGTTCTGTAAAGATTCCTTCTGTTCATAAAGAATTTTGAGTTAGAAATTAGTTTTATTGGAGCTGAGGGAAACAAAACATTCTGTGTCATTCTGTGTAAAAATTAAGTTTATCTGAAGTTTATACTTCATCTATCAGATTGAAACTCCTCAAGTTAAAGTTTTCTGTGAAAGTGTGATGAACAGAAAGAACCAGCTGAAGAGAGTTTGAGGTGTAATGTGGACAGACTGGACAGTAAACATGAGACGAGGGACATCCTGTTTATTTACCACAACAACAGATTAATTAATGTTAATTTAAAACAGATTAAATCTTGCGACTGGAGAAACAGTTTAAATCTGATTCTGTCAGGAAACAAACTAACTTTATTTAAACACAGATTATATTTCAGCAGGAAGCATTTTACACAAGAAATGGATTCAATCTGCAGCCAAACATGAAGAAAGACATAAAAACATTAAAATCATCAACAGACAGCAGAGAAAATATTCATCTGAGTGACATCATCAGCCCCGACCAATCAGCTGCACTCGTTCCCTTTGATGAGGAAGAAGGTTCCAGCAGCCACACCGAGCAGACCAACAGTCAGACCGAGTCCACAGAACACTGCTGGTCCAATACTGGGAGGAGTCTTCTCCACATCTGGAGACAGAAAACACAGACATGAAACATCTGGAGACAGAAAACATCTGGAGACAGAAAACACAGACATGAAACATCTGGAGACAGAAAACACAGACATGAAACATCTGGAGACAGAAAACACAGACATGAAACATCTGGAGACAGAAAACACAGACATGAGACATCTGGAGACAGAAAACACAGACATGAAACATCTGGAGACAGAAAACACAGACATGAAACATCTGGAAACAGAAACATCTGGAGACAGAAAACACAGACATGAAACATCTGGAGACACAAAACACAGACATGAGACATCTGGAGACAGAAAACATCTGGAGACAGAAAACACAGACATGAGACATCTGGAGGCAGAAAACACAGACATGAAACATCTGGAGACAGAAAACACAGACATGAAACATCTGGAGACAGAAAACACAGACATGAAACATCTGGAAACAGAAACATCTGGAGACAGAAAACACAGACATGAAACATCTGGAGACACAAAACACAGACATGAAACATCTGGAGACAGAAAACACAGACATGAAACATCTGGAAACAGAAACATCTGGAGACAGAAAACACAGACATGAAACATCTGGAGACAGAAAACATCTGGAGACAGAAAACACAGACATGAAACATCTGGAGACAGAAAACATCTGGAGACAGAAAACAGACATGAAACATCTGGAGACAGAAAACACAGACATGAAACATCTGGAGACAGAAAACATCTGGAGACAGAAAACAGACATGAAACATCTGGAGACAGAAAACACAGACATGAAACATCTGGAGACAGAAAACAGACATGAAACATCTGGAGACAAAAAACACAGACATGAAACATCTGGAGACAGAAAACACAGACATGAAACATCTGGAGACAGAAAACACAGACATGAGACATCTGGAGACAGAAACATCTGGAGACAGAAACATCTGGAGACAGAAACATCAGAAACATCTGGAGACAGAAACATCTGGAGACAGAAACATCAGAAACCTCTGGAGACAGAAACATCTGGGGACAGAAACATCTGGAGACAGAAACATCTGGAGACAGAAACATCTGGAGACAGAAACATCAGAAACATCTGTAGACAGAAACATCTGGAGACAGAAACACCAGAAACATCTGTAGACAGAAACATCTCAAGACAGAAACATCAGAAACACCTGGAAACACAAACATCTGGAGACAGAAACATCAGAAACACCTGGAGACAGAAACATCTGGAGACAGAAACATCTGGAGACAGAAACATCAGAAACACCTGGAGACAGAAACATCTGGAGACAGAAACATCTGGAGACAGAAAACACAGACATGAAACATCTGGAGACAGAAAACATCTGGAGACAGAAAACAGACATGAAACATCTGGAGACAGAAAACATCTGGAGACAGAAAACAGACATGAAACATCTGGAGACAAAAAACACAGACATGAAACATCTGGAGACAGAAAACACAGACATGAAACATCTGGAGACAGAAAACACAGACATGAGACATCTGGAGACAGAAACATCTGGAGACAGAAACATCTGGAGACAGAAATATCAGAAACAACTGGAGACAGAAACATCTGGAGACAGAAACATCAGAAACATCTGGAGACAGAAACATCTGGAGACAGAAACATCAGAAACCTCTGGAGACAGAAACATCTGGGGACAGAAACATCTGGAGACAGAAACATCTGGAGACAGAAACATCAGAAACATCTGGGGACAGAAACATCTGGAGACAGAAACATCAGAAACATCTGTAGACAGAAACATCTGGAGACAGAAACACCAGAAACATCTGTAGACAGAAACATCTCAAGACAGAAACATCAGAAACACCTGGAAACACAAACATCTGGAGACAGAAACAGCAGAAACACCTGGAGATAGAAACATCTGGAGACAGAAACATCTGGAGACAGAAACATCAGAAACACCTGGAGACAGAAACATCTGGAGACAGAAACATCTGGAGACAGAAACATCAGAAACATCTGGAGACAGGAACATCTGGAGACAGCTGCAGTTATTGTGTCTGTATTGATGTAAATAAAGTGTCTCACCCCAGAATCTGCTCTGTGGTTGGTCCAGGGCCAGATGTGCCACTGAACATCTGTACACGTCTCCCAGCTTTGGGGTGAAGACCAGGCTGGAGAACTGGTTGAAGGAACCGTCTTTGTTGGGGTAGGGAACGCTGACGCTGGTTCCTTCGGTGACGTTCTGTCCGTTCTTTGTCCAGGAGAATTCGACAGGAGCAGGATAGAAACCAGTCACATGACAGATCAGGGTGTTCTCCTCTCCCAGCTCCACCTCGTCTCTGCTGTAGACCACCGGACTGGAAGGAGCATCTGGACACACACAGAGGATCAGTTCTGTCTCTGTGGGTCATTTTAACTCACTAACACTCTTATATTATTATAATAAAGGTTACAGGATGGAGGACTGGAGTAATGACAGATCAGCTGTGTTTGAGCTGTGAGACATCAGGAACCCTCAGCTTTAACACAAAACAAACACTCACCAGGAAATCTTTCTCTGGGGCTCAAATCTCTACAAATGTTTAAAGAATTAATTTATCAAAGCGGAAATATCTTCCAGCAGCAGATTCTAAAAGTTTCTCAGTCTGATCCTGATCCTGATCCTGATCTGATCCTGATCTGATCCTGATTTGATCCTGATCCTGATCTGATCCTGAACCTGATCTCTGATACTGAGCCAGGACTAATTTATTATTTCTAATGAACAGCAACATGATGACTGAACTATATTTATTTTAATATTTACAGCATTAAATAACTTCTTAAAGGTAAAATGAAATTAAAAAGACTCTGTGTTCTGTGTCTCTTCTGACTCATTGAACCCAAAACCAGAAAATAAAACAACTGATTTTTTCAGAAATCTGCAGTTTACATGAAGAGAAGTTCATTAATGTGGCAGAAAGTTCAGATTAGATATATTTACCGAATTTCACTGGAGGGTTCTTCAGAAATTTGCGACTATTTGCCAGGTTCTGTTTGCAGATCTGTACATTAGCCACAGCTGATTCATAACCTCCTGGGTAGGTCATATGATCTACAAAACTGGGCTGAGGCTCGACTCCTTTCTGGTTCTTGAAGTCTGCGTACCAAAGCTCTTCACCATCCAGTCCGTACATAAACTCTCCATCTTTATTAGGGTCTGAACAGCCAGTGAGAGCAATGTCCTTATGTAGAACTGAAGAGAAAACACAAAAACAAACAGTAAACAACCTGCTGTTTGTTTGTTTGTTTGTTTGTTTGTTTAAAGTGAGACAGAAACTGACCGTCAGCTGAGACACAGAGGACACCGGAGAGGACGAGGACCACCATCATCTTCATCATCTTCATCATCAGACCTGGACCTGTATAGACCTGGACCTGTGTAGACCTGGACCTGTCAGACTCTGTAGACCTGGACCTGTGTAGACCTAGATCTGTCGCAGACCTGGACCTGTATAGACCTGGACCTGTCAGACTCTGTAGACCTGCAGCAGCAGCAGCTGAACTCTTACTCTGTGTCAGCAGTGTAACAGCCAATGAGAAAGCAGAGCTGAGATGACATCATCAGTGTCCGGGTAGAGTCATGCTGCTGCTGCCTCAGAAACAGGAGCTGCAGAGTTCATCAATAATCAGGATTCTTACTTTTATTCTGACATTAATTATTATAATTATTTATAATTATACTTTTTTTTTTTTTACCATTAAAATATTTATTATTAAACTTGTATTCCATTAAAATATTAATATTTTGTTCTCTTTATATTGAGATAAAGAAGTGAAGCTGCAACTGGTGTTTAAAGTTTAAAGTGTGAAACTGAACTTTTTGGGTTAAAATAATGTTTTCATTTGTTTGTTTTTGTTTCATCATGTGACCTGAGTCATGTGACCTGTGCAGGTCTCAGGTCTTGGTTCAGTTCTCTGTCGGACCACGTGTTGCCTTCAGGTGTCACTCAGCTCTGTTTTCTCCATGAAGTGAACGGAGCGCTGAGTTTTCCTGCAGCTCCTGAACGCAGCAGCGTCTCTGGAAAGTCCCGACGCTTCAGGATCAGCAGCCAATCAGAGAGGCAGCTGCTGCCGCGTCATCAGTTGTCAGGGCAACATGTTGAACCTGAACTCCACAGTTAACAGATGGTGACCAGAAGTTATTCATACTTAATAAAAGTTATTGATTATATTAAATAATAAGACTTGATCCAGATCACTAATCATTTTAGGATTATAGTTAGCTTCATTCAAGTCATTCACGTTTTTCATGGAGTTACTATAGCAGCACACACACACACACACACACACACACACACACACACACACACACACACACTGGTAAATTAGGCCCTATTTTTGTATATTTGACTAAAACTGATGAAAAGATGAAAATGATGACATCAATGTGTTGGTCTTGAATTCCCTAAAAGAAGAAGTTGATAATAACTTTTTCTCCCTGTCCTAAAACCAGTCTGATGTCTCCAGGTCTTTGTATTTAAATAGACTGTGGAGGTTACAGGGAGCCAGGTCAGCGAGGCTAGAACAGGAGAAACCTGATCTCTGTTCCTGGTTCTAGTCAGAACACGAGCTCAGCGTTCTGCACCAACTGAAGAGTTTTAAGGGATTTATTGGAGCAGCCTGACAGGAAGGAGTTACAGTCATCTAACCTTGAAGTAACAGAAGCATGAACCAGTTTTTCTGCTTCCTCTTGGGACAGGATGAGTTTTACACCATGTGATGATCCTTCCTCCTCTGTGGTGTTTCTGTTGCTGCAGGAGGCCCACAGGTCAGACCACTCCTCCAGTCTGCAGAGTGCTGGAGGAGGAGACACTTTTGATAAGTTGTGTGATTTGTTTGTCCTGGAACAATTTAAGAGTTCTGTTCCTAGCCACATTACACATGATGTAAATGAGCACAAAGTGAAGACTGCTGCAGAGGCCTCTGCTCTTGCAGAATGAGTATGTCCTGACATATGTCCCATCAGGCTAACTGAGTCAACCTTGGCAGGAAGTAGATGGCATGAGGAAAGTGCTGGTTCTGACTGGGGTAAATGAGTTCAGAGCATCAGGACTCAGTCACATTGTGACTCTAATGTGTGTAATTACTGCCATCAAAAAGGGGAAAGTGGGAAAGTGAATGTCCTGCACTTAAAGATTAAACAAAGTTTTCTGGGAAGCCAAATTCACAAGTGCAACCTTTCACGTTGGCTGCACCGGTGTTCTCATCAGCACAGATCTTGAGCCTTGTCTTGTCTTGAGCTATGAGCCGGTTCATGACAGATATTACGTAGGTGAAAGAATGCAGTCCTTGAAGTTTGTTTTATATGGGAGTTAAATGACAGATCCTGATCAAAGATAACTCCGAGATTCCTTATGGTGGTATTGGAGGCCAGGGTAATGCCATTGATGCTAATTAAGTCTTTAGATAATGAGTTTCGGAGGTGTTCGGGTCCCAGCACAATCACTTCTGTTTTTTCCGAGTTTAACATTAGGAAGTTGTGGACCATCCAGGTTTTAATGTCTTTAAGGCATGCATTAAGTTTGGCTAGCTGATCAGTTTCACCTGGCTTGATTGATATATATAACTGAGTGTCATCAGCATAACAATGAAAGTTAATTGAATGTTTTCTAATTATATTACCTAGAGGGAGCATTCAAAGGGTGAATAAAATTGGTCCAAGCACAGAACCCTGTGGAACACCGTGGTTAACATCAGTGCGCACCGAGGATTCATTATTCACATGAACAAACTGGAAACGGTCTAATAAGTACGATTTAAACCAGCCCAGTGCCGTTCCTCTAATGCCAATTACATGTTCCAGTCTCTGTAATAGGATACGATGGTCAATTGTATCAAATGCAGCACTCAGATCTAGTAAGACAAGGACTGAGACAAATCCATTTTCAGAAGAAATTAAAAGGTCATTTGTAATTTTTACCAATGCGGTTTCTGTGCTATGATGAGTTCTAAATCCTGACTGGAAGTCCTCATATAGACTATTGTGTTGAAGAAAATCACAAAGCTGATTTGCGACTGCTTTCTCCAGGATCTTAGAGAGGAAGGGGAGGTTAGATATTGGTCTATAGTTTGCTAAAACGCCAGGATCTAAATTAACCTTTTTGAGAAGAGGTTTAATTACAGCTACTTTAAATGATTGTGGCACATAGCCTGTTAATAATGACAAGTTGAGAGCTGTGACTCTCAGTCAGCCTTGCTACAGTGCTGAAAAGGAATCTTGGGTTGTTCTTATTTTTCTCAATTAATGAGGAATAATAGGCTGATCTGGCTTTACGGAGGATTTTCTTATATGTTTTAAGACTGTCCTGCCAGGTTAAAAGAAATTCATCCAGCTTAGTTGAACGCCATTTCCTTTCGAGCTTTCGTGAAATTTGCTTCAGTTCACGGGTTTGAGAATTGTACCATGGAGTTAACTTTTTCTGTTTTATTATTTTCTTTTTTAGTTGGGCAATAAAATCTAGCAAAGTTATCAATTAGGGAGGGACTGAAGTTAACATAGTCCTCTATTATGTTGGAGCACGACAAAGAGTTAAAGACAGGTGGAATCACTTCCTTGAACTTAGCTCCAGCACTATCAGATAGACATCTAGTGTAGAAACTCTTGCTTATTAGCGAGTAGTCCAATAGCAGGACTTCAAAAGTTATTAAATAATGGTCTGATAACACAGGATTTTGTGGGAAAACTATTAAATGTTCAATTTCAATCCCATACGTCAGCAGAAGGTCGAGGGTTAAAAGAGTGAGTGGCTTCATGAACTTTCTGATTAAAGCCAATCGAGTCTAATACCCTGCCCCCCTTCACATCAACGGCGAGTGCGTGGAAAGGGTCCACACCATCAGGTTTCTCGGCGTCCTCATCTCCGCTGATATCTCCTGGTCAGCAAACACCACCACCATCATCAAGAAGGCTCAGCAGCGGCTACACCTCCTGAGAGTCCTCAGGAAGCACAAACTCAAGTCCAACCTGCTGCTGACCTTCTCGTCCATGGAGAGCCTGCTGACATGCTGCATTACCATCTGGTATGGCAGCTGCACGGCTGCAGACAGGGAGAGGCTGCACAGGGTCATAAAGGCAGCACAAAAGATCATCGGCTGCCCCCCCTGATGGACATCTACACCTCCCGCTGACTCAACAGAGCCAGAGCAATCACCAAGGACAGCTCCCACCCTGTTCCACCCGCCCTGTTCCACCTGCTGCCCTCAGGGAGGCGCTACAGGTGTATTAAGACCAGAACAAACAGACTCAAGAACAGCTTCTTTCCCAAGGCCATAATCACCCTAAACTGCAGTATGAATGGATCTTCCCTCTTGTGCAATACCTCCAAACAAGTGCAATATCTCACATGTATATGGACCATATTTATTTTTCACTGCTGCAATTCAAAAGTGTGCACCTTATGTCTGTTTGTATATTATTTGTATATTATTATTTCTGAGACATTGTCTCTCACACTGACTTGGTGATTGTTTATTAATCTCATTGTACCCAGGTACAGTGACAATAAAAGTGATTCTGATTCTAAAGAGATAAAAGCAGTACTAAGGCTATCATTATCAACGTCAACGTGAATATTAAAATCACATACAATAATTACCTTATCTGTAATTAGTACTAAATTTGATAAAAACTTTTGAGATAATAAATCTGAACAAAAGGCTGATAAACTATGACAGATAGGACCGGCTGTTGGCTGAGAAAGACTGAGAACAAGACTTCAAAGAGTCGTAGTTTCATTTAGATTTTAGAGTAATTAGAAGGTTTGACTCATAGCTGCACCTCCTCCTCCTCAGCCAGTCAGTAAGGAGAGTCTGATTGATGAAAACAGTCAGTAAGGAGAGTCTGAATGATAAAAACAGTCAGTAAGGAGAGTCTGATTGATGAAAACAGTCAGTAAGGAGAGTCTGAATGATAAAAACAGTCAGTAAGGAGAGTCTGAATGATAAAAACATTCAGTAAGGAGAGTCTTAATGATAAAAACAGTCAGTAAAGAGAGAATGATAAATACAGTAAGTAAGGAGTGTCTGAATGATAAAAACAGTCAGTAAGGAGAGTCTGAATGATAAAAACAGTCAGTAAAGAGAATGATAAATACAGTAAGTAAGGAGAGTCTGAATGATAAAAACAGTCAGTAAGGAGAGTCTGAATGATAAAAACAGTCAGTAAGGAGAGTCTGAATGATAAAAACAGTCAGTAAAGAGAGAATGATAAATACAGTAAGTAAGGAGAGTCTGAATGATAAAACAGTCAGTAAGGAGAGTCTGAATGATAAAAACAGTCAGTAAGGATAGTCTGAATGATAAAAACAGTCAGTAAGGATAGTCTGAATGATAAAAACAGTCAGTAAAGAGAGTGAATGATAAATACAGTCAGTAAGGAGAGTCTGAATGATAAAAAACAGTCTGTAAGAAGAATCTGAATAACAAAAACAGTCATTAAGAAGAGTCAGCAGTTTGGAAAGTCATGCCTCTACGCTTTCACGTTTTGTTTTCTGTCAGCAGCCAATCAGAAGCCCAGCTGTTGATGACTCATAAGTTGCCAGGAGCAGAAGTTCTTGAACAGCATATACTATAGTTTACTATAATATGATATAATATCAATAACAATAATATATAGATATAAATATGGAAACGTGTTAATTATGGTTTTATCTACAAGTATTAACAGATGAAATGCAGTGATGTATCGTTTTATTTATGTTAGTATTAGCTAGTTGGTAGTTCCATTTATTATCATTTATTATTAGCATAATTACAACATATTCTGGTAAAATAAAGATGAAATAATATGCTGTGGCCTTCGGTTTGTGAGATCTCAGTTAGATATTTGAACAGCTGGAGAAAGGGAAGACTCCAGATATTTCATTTATTAATGAATTAATGATGATCACCACCACCTCATCTCCATGTCACCAATCTATTGTTTCCTCTTTTAGACACTTCTTTAAAAAAAAATGTAACCAAGCATTATGCCTATACTTATAGAGAATATGAAATAACATAACACAGGTGAATGTGACCAAAACACACTTTATTCTGCTCACCGTCTACAGTTCATCAACACTTCCAGATGTTTTCCCTTCAAAATAAAAAAAGGAACTTAAATACATCCGGACCAATAAAATTCAGTCCAGTTGATGAAATAGGTTAGAAAAAAACTAAACATTTAAAGTAAAGTTAAAGTAGAAGTTATAATCTTTGTTTGAAAATAAAAAAAACACCGGTTGGTGTTTGTCGATTGTGACACAAGTCTCTTTTATGGGAAGGTTGTCAAAATAATCTACTTTCACATATGTAACATTAACTTTACAGTGCAGTTTAAGACACTATAATTGTTTTTTAGTGTTGAAAAATACACCTGAATTCACCTTGACTCGCGGTTTGAATTTGAGCCATATTTTCTGGAGGAATGCACTTGTTTATCCTCCAAACTATGAAAGAATGAGGGGCCTGGACCTGCAGCTCTCTGGCTGTGCAGGAATTCCCCGACCAGCAGGAACAGGAGAGGCTCCGACGCCCCCTGCTGGCTCATCCAGGTACCTTCAGTTTGTTACTCAGGTCAGCAGCCAATCAGAGGCCAGTATCTGATGACTCATCAGTTGCCAGGAGCAGCTGGTTATAAAGTTCTGGTTCTCTTTGCAGTTTGTGTTGAAACTGATGCAGGTTTTCTCTCTGGGTTCGGATCTGGTTTACCTTGGGATTGCTTTAAACAATGAAAAGTGCTTTACAAATAAAATGTATTATTATTATTACCTTCAGAGAGATTTAGTACTGTAGTAATATCCAGATACTTTATAAATATCCAAGTACTTTAATGATATCCAGGTACTTAAATGGTTTGTCAAGTTGTGTGTGTGTGTGTGTGTGTGTGTGTGTGTGAGTGAGGACCTCCCATGTGCTGTAACTGTGTGTGTGTGTGTGTGTGTGTGTGTGTGTGTGTGTGTGAGTGAGGACCTCCCATGTGCTGTAACTGTGTGTGTGTGTGTGTGTGTGTGTGTGTGTGTGTTTGTGTGTGTGTGTGTGTGTGAGTGAGGACCTCCCATGTGCTGTAACTGTGTGTGTGTGTGTGTGTATGTGTGTGTGTGTGTGTGTGTGTGTGTGTGTGTGTGTGTGTGTGTGTGTGTGTGTGTGAGGACCCTTTAACTGCCAAGTGCCCGTCAACAACAGCTCTTGGGCATCACAACTTAAATCCACGTGGTGATGTGTGATTGTGTTGCGTGGATGTAATTCCAGCTTTATCCGGCTCAAAGAGAATCATATTCCACTGTGTATTAATACTGTCAGCCAGTCTTCAGGTAAAAAAGCTATTATCTAATTAAATGTATCTGGTTGCTTGCAAACCTTTCTTGTGTGTTTTTGTTTCTTGTGTGAGCTTTATTCCAACAGACAGCCTGAGGACAAGTATGAAGAGATCTTTATTGATTTACACTTTATTGTCAAACTACTGAAAATACATAATTGATTTCTATTGTTGATATTGATCACTTATCAGTTCTTTTTGTTCCAGCTTCTAAAGTGTAAACATCTGCACATTTTGTGTTTTAAATGATAGTAAGCTTAATAGCTTTTATGACTTTTATTGTAATGCTTTATTGCTTTATTTTTGAGTTATCCTGAAAATATTTCTAAGAAATACATCATTTTATTCTCTCAGACATAATTGTGATGAATCGTATATTTTAGTGGCTTTGTGGTGGTTTTGTTGCACTTTTCAAGGTTTTGTGTCTCTTTCTGTACTTTTTTTGTTGCTTGGTGTGTTTCAGGATTAATCAATTTCAACATATTTTGAGTTTGTGTCTTTTTTGGGTTGTTTTGTGTGTCATTAATCATTTTGTGTCCTTTTTTTATTTCCTTTGTGTCTCTCTGTATTCATTTAGTGTCAAATGTTGCATGTTTTAGGTGTCTTTGTGGTCAGGGTTTCTGCCTGCTCACTCATTGAAACTGGGAGGATGATGGTTCTGTCTCCCTCCAGTTCTTTCTCCTCATTCAAGGGAAATTAGTAATTTACATCAAATGTTTCAAATTGATCAGCTTCAAATTCTCCCAAAACACCTGAACCTCCCAGAATAAATGTTAGATTGTCCTACATGTTATCTGTCAATTTCCATATAAAATTACTGTCTGTTTCCACGGTGCTGTTTTAAAATAAATTCACCTTTTCTGGTCTAAATAAATAATAAATAAATAACAAATTGAAATAATTGAGCCTGAAAACAACTATTGATACGGTTAACACTGAGGACCAACGAGAGGAACCTGTTGACCCCGACTTATTTATTTATTTATGTATTTATTTATGTTTCCCCGGCCACAGTGACGGAAAGGGAAGGAGCTGGAAACACAGACCATGATGGGCTTTAAAGAGAGTCAGAGGGTGAACAGATCTGCAGCAGTCATGGGCAGGATGAGCACAATATAAACCCAAAATACTAGAATAAACCTGGAATTAAGCACAAAAGGTTCCCTTTGAGCTTCTAATTGTAAATCATCCAGTTCACAATGATGAAGGCAGATTTTCCAGCTGAAGGGTTAATTTGAACCCTCCTCACTACTAATCCAGCCCGTGTGCTCCAGTGTTAGTCATTAGAAATGTTATTAAGTAGAAAATAATCATCCATCCTCCTGGTTTCCACAAACAAGTTGTTGCAAAAATAATGATGTTTTGATGAGTTTTAATTAGAACTGTGAGTAAGAAACGGCCCCACAACAGCTCGGCAAACCCTCACTTATTCAGCTAATAATCATGGTAAATAAGAAGATAATTAGCTAAGAAATTAATCACATTGACTTGTTGCAAGCAAGCAGGAGTTCAAATATTGATATTGGAGAGGGCAGGTGATGAAATGCATCATTATTGATGGTAATTGGAATTGAAAGTCGTTAAATTAGTAGGTTGTTTTAAAATGTATTCTCCAGGGTACTGGGGGAAAGAAATGGCTGGTGAACCCTGAAATATCTGCTTTATGGGGTAAAATCATAGTTCCTCCTCTGGTGGAACAAAAAGACATTTAGCAAGGTGTCCTGACATTTACCTGGTCACTCTCAGGCTTTGTGTCCGTCAGAGTGGACAGGAAGCTCTTTCAGCTGCTCTTCAATGGCCACCTGCCAATCAACACAAACAAGGAGAGAATGTTAAAAAGGAGAGATATTAACACCAATACAGCAAAGATTCCTCTCTGTCTAAAAGAAGATCGACACGTTACAAATAGCTATATTATATATATATAAATAAGTATATATAAACTCATTTTAAATATTTATTTACATATACTACTTCATAAAATGAATAATCCTCTCAAATGTAGTGAGTCATTATATATAAATGTAACGAGGCTAATTGTACAGAAATATTGCAAATAGAGTAAATGTTTAGTTGTGATTGCTTGTATTACAATTACCCAAAATCTGTATATAGTGTTCTTAACTGACATATTATCCTCTTTAGTCTGCTTGTGGAATGTTTTTCATTAAGCTCCTGTAGTTCATGTCATTTCTGATACCCAGCCTCCTGTATCCCAGTCAGTGGCCTTAACCACTGTACTATCCATCTTTCTATACTTTATGTCTCTAGATAAAGGTGTCATTAATTACTTAAACTACTAGTTAATTTAAAGTGAACACATTTGTAATTATTTCACTATTTATTCAGTTATTTCACTATAAAATCAGTTATTTCATGGACCTGTGTTGCAGTGCGCCATGAATTTATTTAATCTGTCAAAGTCACCCATCAAAGTCAGTGGGCGGGACTAACGCTGATCTGGTCTGAAGGAGATCAAGTTAGATTGACCGTCAGTAAATGTCCGTCAGTATGTTAACAGGCTGGTTGAGAAGAGGCCTCTGGTCTCAGCAGCTGATGTCTCCATGAGAACCTTTATATCTCACTCCTTAAAGTTTACAAAGTCAATTCATTAATCCTAGCTGGCTGTTGATAGCGTCAGCCGCTAGCTTTCTGTAGCCGCTAGCCGTTAGCTTTCTGTAGCCGCTAGCCGTTAACTTTCTGTAGCCGCTAGCCGCTAGCTTTCTGTAGCCACTAGCTTTGTGTAGCAGCTAGCAGTTAGCTTTCTGTAGCCGCTAGTCGTTAGCTTTCTGTAGCCGCTAGCCGCTAGCTTTCTGTAGCCGCTAGCCGTTAGCTTTCTGTAGCCGCTAGCCGCTAGCTTTCTGTAGCCACTAGCTTTCTGTAGCAGCTAGCCGTTAGCTTTCTGTAGCCGCTAGTCGTTAGCTTTCTGTAGCCGCTAGCCGTTAGCTTTCTGTAGCCGCTAGCCGTTAGCTTTCTGTAGGCGCTAGATGTCTGTAGCCACTAGCCGTTTTTCTGTAGCCGCTAGTCGTTAGCCACTAGCTTCCTGTAGCAGCTAGCAGCTAATTGACTGTAACCTTCACCTGTCGGAGTTTCACCTGCAGACGTCGGACTAAAAACACCTCCTGCTGTCGGACTAAAAACACCTCCTGCTGTCGGACTAATAACACCTCCTGCTGTCGGACTAATAACACCTCCTGCTGTCGGACTAAAAACACCTCCTGCTGTCGGACTAAAAACACCTCCTGCTATCGGACTAATAACACCTCCTGCTGTCGGACTAAAAACACCTCCTGCTGTCGGACTAAAAACACCTCCTGCTGTCGGACTAAAAACACCTCCTGCTGTCGGACTAAAAACACCTCCTGCTGTCGGACTAAAAACACCTCCTGCTGTCGGACTAAAAACACCTCCTGCTGTCGGACTAATAACACCTCCTGCTGTCGGACTAAAAACACCTCCTGCTGTCGGACTAATAACACCTCCTGCTGTCGGACTAAAAACACCTCCTGCTGTCGGACTAATAACACCTCCTGCTGTCGGACTAATAACACCTCCTGCTGTCGGACTAAAACACCTCCTGCTGTGTGCTGAGCTGTACCACTGACTCACAAGAAGCCCTGCAGGCTCCAGTTATTGGTGAGTTTAATTCTAGTTTTATGTCATGATATAAATTATCAGTTATTAGCGTTCTCAATAGTTTGTTGTCTGACGTTATTAGCAGCTAATGCTGCCTTCGATGCTAACGGGAGCGAATGGAAGAAGATATCACTTCAATCATCAGATAATAACTACTATTTACATTTAATTATGTAATAGAGTAAGTAGAGAAGTAATAGAGAAGTGTTATAATTCATTGTGACAAAACATTTAATCAGAAGCTGTCTGTGTTTCACCATTTGACCAGTTAACTATAAACTCAGCCACGATTTAAAGTGTTGAAATGTGCGTGATTATAATGTCTGTGTAATTAAAGATTATGAGTTGTAATTATCAGTTTAATAACAACTATAAATATCACAATAACTAGGATTAAATTACTCATTAATTTAACCAGTCTGCAGTTTTTATTACCATGCCATCTCCTTGGCTCTCTCAAAGTTTGTATTTATTATATTTTATTTCCTTTATATAATTGTATTAATCATTGTATTTGATATTGCATTTGTTACATATTTCTTTCGTATAATTATTTTATTTATTTTATTGAGTTGAAAGATTGCAATGCCCTTTAAGAGGTGAATTGTGCCCTCTGCTGGTCAAAGTCTGTATTTCAGCACCATTATTCCACAGACAGAGTTAGAAGTGATTTCCACCTTTAATGCTTCTCAGAGAGATTTTACTGAGTGAATTCTGCTCCCTTCTGGTTTAGTTTATATTCAGAGTTCAGTCCCCTTGAGGTTTTAGTGTTAGATTGTTCATTTATGGTACAATTGTGGTTTTAAATAATTTATTCAAGGTGAAAGTAGATTTTTGTGCATTTTTTGTCAGCCAAGTTCAGACACATTTACCATATTTCAATAATGAATTAATGTATTTATAAATGTATACTTGCCTTTTCCAGAAACATGATTTTACATTGTATTGTTTAATTTAATTTATTTATTTTTTTATTAATTTATTTACATTTTTACTTAGCTTTTATAGACAAAGTTTCTTAGATTGTATTCATTTTTATATTAATATATTTATTTTTGACCCTTTACAGAGACCTTATTTTACATTGTATTACTGAATTGCATTTACTCTTCCTGTTTACTCAGATTAAATCTGATGTTGACACCGTTAGCTGGCCCAGTAAACCTGAAGGATGGACTCAGTGTGTCTCTGTGTTTCAAACACTACAAAACCTTTCTTAACTGCTATTTTCTTCTTTTTCATTCCAGATGGGCGGATTGATTTCAATGTACTTCCCAGCACTTCACTCCAAACGGTAAGATTTGTTTTGGTTATTTTATCTTTCTTCTTTCTTCTTGACTCTTTTCTTCTTCTTCATTCCAAATGGGTGGATTGGGACACACACACACACACACACACACACAGACACAGATGGACACAGACACATTGAAATCATGCAATATGTTTTTATTTATTTATTTTTGACAAATAATCACTTCTGTAACATTTAAAAGAAAGACACTTCTTTTACATTTAGAAATGAATCGTATCACATTTGTACTAATAAACAAATGTTAATTTTTTAACAAGTCATCACATCTGTAACAGTTATTAAACAATATTTGAGTTTAAATTTCCATGTCATTTCACTGAAAACATCTCTTTTCTTTAAACTTGTTGCAGTGTTGTTTTAACTTGTTGCAGTGTTGTTTTTACTTGTTGCATTGTGGTTTTAACTTGCTGCTGTGTGGTTTTAACTAGGCCTGGGTCGATAACAAATTTTGCTGGACGATAAATTGTCCCACAAATTATTGCAGATAAACGATATTATTGTCAACATGATAATATATCATAATAATGCACAGCACACCCTTTCAAATATACAATAAACGTTTATTTCACAGTGTTTACCATTGTAATCAAGAACATTTAAATATTCTAAGTAAATAAAACAACAAAAACCAATAAACAAAAATAAAATGGACTCTTAGTCTCTGTTTACAAAAATTGCACTTGAATAAAAATCCCAACCAAAAACAATAAAATAGACCCCGTCTCTGTGAAGAAAAACAGCACTCAAATATAAAACCACACACAACCAAAACAATAAATAAAATGGCTTATCAAGTATTGGCAAACAAAACTCCACTTCAATAAATACTGAACATTAAAGGCACAGAGGTAGAGTTGTACATTACTTAACAGGTAACACTGTCAATCCAGTTAGGACCTTTGTAAACAAAAAGTGCAGAGTTACAACACAAACACAGGCCATATGCAAATCTGTAGCTACTTTAGTTTGGCAGATTCCTAGCAAGGAAAACCAACATGTTGACCTTGTGTGGCTTAAGGCAGGATCTCTCTGGAGTAGCAATGTTGCCAGCTGTGCTAAACATTCTCTCCGAGCTGGTGCTTGTTGCACATATGCACATGTATTTTTGTGCCAACTTGGCCATCAAAGGGTACCTTCTTTGATTGTCACGCCACCACATTAAGGGATTAGAAGATACATCAAGTGTATCTTCCTGGAGGAACTTGGTCAGCTCTGCATCAGCCTGCACTCTTTTTGGAACTGCAGCCTGGGAATGACCTGTGAGGTGAGCTCTTCTGTTTTGAAGAAGGTCACTCAGCCTCTTCTTCTTTGTGGGTGCAGCCGGAGGTTCATCCTCATTCCCTCTAGCAGCAGCAACTGTGCTGCAGCTCTCATCACTAGTGCCTTCTCCACTTCCTTCTGGCTCTTTTAAGTCCAGCAGCTCTTGCACAATCTGATGTTTGACATCATCCAATTCCTCTGCCTCCTCCATGGTGCCACGATATCTTGGATCCAAGATGGTGGCCTTTCTCAGGAGGACTTGGATTGCAGGTGAGCTGTATTTTTCAGTCAGTACCCTGCACATGTTTTGTTTAATACTGGCTGTCAGTGCAGTGTCATCAGGTCCTGGAGAGAGAAGTTCACCTTTAATCAGTTCCAGTACAGGCTTAACCAAGGACACTGTCACGTATTTTTCCCCTGAGAGGACATCTGTGAAGTCAGCCAGTGGCTTCATTGCTGCGTTGATGGACTCCAACACAGAAACATCCTGCCAGGTTGGGTTGAGGTGGCCATGTTTTCTGTCCTCAACCAGGACACGTCTTATGGCTGGGAGCTGCTCCAGCACCCTCTCTACCATCTTCTGCTTAGTGCCCCATCGTGTTGCAACATCCTGTGGGAAAGATAATAGCCCTATTTGTTATTTTTCATTAGTTGGTCTACATGAACAGTCTTAAACAAATATTACTTTTTATACATTTCAATTATTTATCATTAATTATTTGTACAATAATTATATTGTTTATATATTAAATTATATGCAATACACACACACACACACACACACATATATATATATACATACATATATAGTGTTGCATATTAAATAAACTATCAATGAATTGAACATCACTCACCAGCACTAGACTGTGTTCGGGGAGATTGGCCTCAGCCTGTGCCTTCCTCAGGTCTCTCTTCTTAATCCAGCTCATGTGAAATGTGTTGACCAAACCTCTACAGAGTCCTATGGCACGGGCTGTCCGATCTTTGTCGCTGTCCAGACCATGGGACACAGCAAGATGGAGGTTGTGGCCAAAGCAATTAAGCCATGGCCAGCCAAGATTTCTTATTGCAGCCACAATGTTCGCACCATTGTCTGTTGTGATGCAGGCTAGTTTCTTCTCATCCAGTCCCCAGTCTGCTAAAGCTGCCTTAAGGTTTTCTGTGAGGGTGTCAGCAGTATGGTTGTCTGGGACATATCTGGTCTCTAAACACTTGGAGTGCAGGGTCCAGTCAGCAGTTATATAGTGTATGGTCAAGCTCACGTAGGGGGTCATGTTTGAGCTTGACCACATATCTGTAGTGGCAGAGTAAAATGTGATGTCTTTGATGTCCTTTAATATGTCATCTTTCACTCTGTTGTACAGTTCTGGAATTGCCGTTTGTGACATATATTTTCTCCCAGGCAATTCGTATTGTCTGTCAAACGTTTGCAGCATTTCTCTAAATGCTGGCTTTTCAACTGTACTAAAGGGCATCATTTCTTTGGCGATGTAGCGGACAACAGTTTCTGTGAGCGCACACCATTTTGCGCTGTTTCGTTTGTATTTGCTTTGTCGACCAAACGCCTCAGTCAGTGTAGACTGTCGGGACGACGAAGGCTCTGCATCCCCAGGTGCAGTTTTTTTCCCCAGCTGGGAAAACTGGGTCGAGTGATTGTGTTTAAGGTGGGCATGCAGGTTGGTAGTATTTCCTTTTTTTGTTGCCACCACTTTTAAACAAAGCTGCCATACTGGCTCATCTATGTTCTGGGGCTCACCTTTTTCATTGGGTTTAAAACCGAAATACTCCCACACCGGGGCTGTGGCACTGGGCTTTTTAATCATGGTTTTCGTCGCGTTTCTCCACACGAGGCTCACCTGCTGCGGCTGCACTGCTACTCTGTGTTTGTGTGTAGCCAATGCTAGCGGCCCAGCCTCACCCGACAGAGATTGGATGATTGACAGGAGGGTTCACTCCGCTCATTCTGCTATGGAACAAAAGTGCCCAGGTGCTGAGACCGAGCACAGAGTGAACCCTCTTGTCATCCAGCCTGCTTGGAGGCGAGAGACGAGGAAAACAAATGCGCATGCGCATGGCGATATATCGAGACCGGAAAAATTATTGACTTCATTTAATTTATCGTGCGATTAATTGATTTATTGATTATCGGCCCAGGCCTAGTTTTAACTTGTTGCAGTGTTGTTTTAACTTGTTGCAGTGTTGTTTTAATTTGTTGCAGTGTGTTTTAACTTGTTGCAGTGTGTGTTTTAATTTGTTGCAGTGTGGTTTTAAGCTGTTGCAGTGTGTTTTTAACTTGTTGCAGTGTTGTTTTAACTTGTTGCAGTGTGGTTTTTAACTTGTTGCAGTGTTGTTTTAACTTGTTGCAGTGTTGTTGAAGTTGTTGCTGTGTGTTTTAACTAACCCTAACCCTCCACCGGTTACATAAATCAATTTTTGATTCATATTCAACTATGTTTATTTTTATGCATCCAAGAGGGAAAAAAGGTATTTCACCATGTCAGCTCTTGGTGGGTGTGACCGGCTGCTATTATTTACCTGCACTGCTTTTAGACCAGAGCTGGTGCCCAAAGAACCCAAAGAACCCAAAGAACCGGCTCCAGCCCAAAAAAAGCGCTAACCCTAACCCTAACCGCAGCACCATCGAGAGCATCCTTTAAAGATTTTAGTTTTTTGGTATTTTTCATGCTTTACTGACAGTGACAGATAGAAAGGGGGTGACAGAGGGGAAGACAAGCGGCAAAGGGAGCTCAGGCCGGATTCGAACCCGGCTCCGCCGCAGCAAAGACTCAGCCTTAATGGTAAGCGATCTACCAGTTTGAGCCACCGGGATGCCCCAAGAGAGCATCCTTACTAGCTGCATCACAGTCTGGTATGGTAACTGCTCTGTTGCAGACCGGTAGGCGGTGCAGAGGGTGGTGAAAACTGCCCAGCGCATCACCGGCTCACCACTTCCCACCATCAAAGTGGTGCCTGCGGAGGGCACGCAGCATTGCCAGGGACAGCTCCCACCCATGCCACGAACTGTTTACCCTCCTCCCCTCCAGGAGGCGCTACAGCTCCCTGCGCTCCAGAACCAGCAGGTTCAGGAACAGCTTTTTCCCCTCAGTTGTCAACCTCTTGAACTCTACACAGAGGTGACCCAACTACTGTTCTGTAATCTGCCCACATTCATATAAGATATTCATTTACTGTATATATCCTATAGTATATTCAATTCATACCTGCACTATATTTATGCACTGGATACATACACTGAGGGTTAGGGTTGGGGTTAAAAAAAAGAGTTTCGCAGCAGTATGAATTCTCTTTGACCACCGAACGGCACAACGTGCCGGCCGGTGCTCAAAGAGAGTTCATACTGCTGCGAAAAAAATTTTTTTGGACCCTAACCCTAACCCTAACCCCTACCCCTAACCCTAACCCTAACCCTAACCTAACCCTAACCCTAACCCTAACCCTAACCCCTACCCCTAACCCTAACCCTAACCTAACCCTAACCCTAACCCTAACCCTAAGAGGAGCTGCGTAGGGACCTCCATACTTACCATAGAAGAATCAAACTACTGGACCATTTCAATTACAACTTACAATATCCACATATTCCTTTTACCAAACCGTCAACCTGGGAACCAAAAACAGAAAACCTTTCCGACCAAATAAAAAATTTACTTTCTAAAGACATTACCAGTTACAATAACCACAGACACAATAAAAACACTAAAAACAATATCACAGAAAAACATAAAATAGCATTAAAAAATCTCAAAAACTTGAAAGATATCATCATCAAACCAGCAGACAAAGGAGGCCAAATCGTATTGCAGGATAAAATAAATTATTTAACTGAAGCCAACAGGCAATTGGAAAACAAAAATTATTACATTCCACTCACTCACCCCTTAATAACCACTACCCAAACAATAATCAGAAACATCTTAACCTCACTATACAACCGGAAAATAATATCTTACAAACAGTTAAATTACTTATGGGGTCCAGAAATCCCACGACCCCGTTTATTCTATTTACTCCCCAAAATCCACAAACCACCTGAATCCTGGACAATACCCCACATAATACCAACAGGCAGACCCATAGTCAGTGATTGCGGATCAGAATCATATAACATAGCAGAATATATCGACCATCATATCAACCCCTTATCTCAAACACACCCCAGTTATATCAAAGACACTTATGCTTTCGTTAATAAACTTAAATCACTCACCGTTCCATCTAACACCTTTTTATTTTCCATCGACATCGACTCACTGTACACCAATATAGACACCAATTTAGGATTAACAGCAGTCAAAAGGTCCCTCGCAGCCTCCCCGGAGGCCGGGCGTCCTGACGAGGAGCTCCTCCAATTACTGAAAATTACCTTAACAAGAAATGATTTTGATTTTAACGGTAAAACATATCTCCAAGTATGCGGCTGTGCGATGGGGAGGAAATACTCCCCATCGTACGCAAACATTTATCTTGCGGACTGGGAGAAGACAGCTTTTTTAAAATGCAAAAACCGTCCACTTTTATACCTACGCTACCTGGATGATATTTTCGGCCTCTGGAAAGACACAGAGGCCGATTTTAAAGAATTTTTAGACATTTTAAACAACCATCACCCCAAAATCAAACTTAAGCACAACATACAAAAAACAGAAATAGAATTCCTGGACACAAAAGTTTTTTTTTACAGCTAACAATCATCAGACTAAAAAACTGGCAACAAAGGTATTTTTTAAAGAAACAGACCGCCATGCACTCCTTCATAAAACCAGTTATCATCCCAAACATACATTCAAAGGCCTAATAAAATCTCAATTAATCCGTTTTAACCGCATTTGCACTTTCCCAGACGACGTAGAAATAGCAACCAAAACCCTCTTTACAGCCCTCAGACCCAGAGGATACAGTAAAAGGTTTTTAAGAAAAATAAAAGAAGAAGTCAGAAACAATTTTAAACAACAACAAAATTTTAATCAAATAAAAAACTCAACCCCGTTAATTCCGATGGTCATCACATATTCCAAACAGTTATCCAAATTAAATTCACAATTCAAACAAAACTTTCAACAGACTCAGAATATTTTCAACCCGATCAAACCATTCAAACAAATTACAGCATTCAGACGAAATAAAAACCTAAGCGATATCCTGGTCCACACGGCATTAAACAAACCAACCGATAATCATAAAAATAAAAAGGACGACCATTTTCTCCCATATACACCATACATTCAAAATAAAATCTCAGGAAAAGGACAACCAATCACCCAAAACATATCACCGCAAAACAATAACGTAGTTTATATCATCCAGTGTAGCGTTTGCAATAAACTTTATGTGGGAGAGACAGGCAGAAAATTAAAAATCAGAATCAGTGAACACATTAACAAAATCAGAAAACAAGATCAAAACACACTTTTATACCAACATTTTAACTTACACAAAATCGAAAATTTTAAATACAGAGGCGTGGAAAACAATACACTGTGGTCCAAAAAACAAAGACAAAAAGTGGAAAGGCTTTGGATTTTAAAACTAAATACAATTGATCCGATGGGACTAAATGAGAAATTTTAAAACCACTAGCACTTTCCACCGTTCTTAACTGTCAAAAACCAATCTCTCCCAACTATTAAAATAATCGGACAATGAAGCCTCCCCCAAAAAAAGCACAAACAACCATACATAAGACCCAGCCTCCTAAAAGTATAAAGAGTTTTTAACCAATTTTAAATATCCTTTATTTATTTTATTTTTGAACCTTTTACTTATTTATTTATGTACATTATTTTATGAACTTTTAATGCATTTTAGGTTTTTACCAACTCACCCCGAGGAATTTACGCCTGTTTTTTTATATATGCATGAAAGAAATAAAACCAACTGAAACTGAACATACTACATGTTTTATATATATTTTATATTTATTTGTGTGATGTTGCATGCCCCTCCTGGTTCAGTTTTATTATGACATATTTTCTTAACTATTTATGGTTTTATGAGGGTGATTTGGTAATACCCTATTTTATGCATTATTAACACAATATTTTTTATCCCTATTTACCCTATAGAGGTTTTTAAAATTGACTAGAAAGCATTTTTACTCCGTTTTATTGGTTCTTATCCCGCTTTTTATAACTCGGTTTTTAGGCCGTTTTTACCAGTATACCGTTGGCCGTTTTATAGATCATGTTTTTTAAACCTCAATCAACCCAATTCCTAGCACTTACCCCGTAAATTTAGCACTTAAAAACCTGAAAACTCTTAAAATTACATGACCGCATTTCCGGGTCTTAGGAGGTTCACGGGAAATAGTATGGTGTCTCCCAGCCGCATGACGCTCCACAAGAGGGAGACAGGGAAACGCCACTAAGGATTTTAGGAAGAATGTTTTTTTATTGTGTCTTTGTATTTATTTATGTATTCTTAAATGTTCCCCTCCCCACAAACCCCCCCCCCCCCCCTCCCCCCTGTATTTTTAACCCCTTTCTCTTCCCTCCTAATAACACAAAGCACTTTTTTATATATTATATAATATATTATATATTTTATGTTTGATGATTGATGATGTATACTATGTTTTAATTTCATGTGTTGACTCTTTTAATATGTTGCATGTTTTTACCAAACAAATAGGGTTTCTTAAATATATTTATAAAGACCAGAAGAAAAATATATTTTTCAAATGGTCTATGCATGGAATGAAACACACACTTTTATGGAATGATTTTATACGCATATTACTAATCCAACTTTTACCCTTTTTATCATGCTTTTATTTATAACTATCAAATCTATTTATTAAACTATCTAAGTAGTATTATTTTATTTCTTAAGGTTTTATTTGTCCTGTTTTAAATTCTTTAAATTATTATTTTAACATATTTTTTTATTTTTTATTTTTTATTTTATTTGCTTATTTTTTTTAACTTCTTAAAAATCCTTGGCATGATCCCTGACTCCCCTTGTGAAATAAAAATATATAAAAAACAAACCAACAAGTAGTGGGAGGTAGAGATTTTTTTAACACCAATAAAACAACACAACCTTCTTGAAATAAAGACCCCCTAGGGAAATAAAGGAAATAAAGAACAGTTGCTCTCCCCACACAAAATACATAGGGGAAGCTGTCCCATACTTTTATTTCCGGTTTTTTAATTTACTTATTTTATATTTTATTCTTTTTTAACATAAGTAAACATATTTTTAATCACAAAAGGAGCTATTTTTTACCAGATGATGGGGTTTTATATGATTTTAAGAAATAGCCTGTGCCAGTGCATGTGGCAAAACAGTCTTGTTTTGCCACCACCTTTTCCTTAACAAAACCTAACCCTAACCTAACCTAACCCTAACCCTAACCCTAACCGAACCCTAACCCTAACCCTAACTGAACCCTAACCCTAATCCTAACTGAACCCTAACCCTAACCCTAACCCTAACTGAACCCTAACCCTAACCCTAAACCCTAACCCTAACCCTAACCCTAACCCTAACCCTGACGGCGCTCTGCCATCCCAAAATTCCTTAACCTAACCCTAACCCTAACCCTAACCCTAACCCTTTTAAAACAAAATACTACATAATATTGAAGAATTAACATGGATTAAATTTACAATACAAATTAAAAAGCATATATATAAGAGATAAGTATTTTATTATTACTCTTAAAATAAATTATAACTCTGAAAATAAATTAAATCCATAAAAAGTACATTATTAAAGACATAATGCAATATAAAACTTGACCAGCAGAGGGCAGAATTCACCCAGCAATTCTTCTAAAAGGTAAGTCTAATAATATAACTCAAAAAACAATTCCAATTCATCAATAAAATTACAATTTTTGGGGGGTGCAATACATACCTCGACCAGCAGAGGGCAAACCTCGCCTATAGGAAACATCATTACTTAAGGTATACAGTCTCTTAACTCAATAATAATACAATAATAAAATAGATGCTTAATAAAATAAAAAATAAAATAATAATATAATAAAATAAAAATAGTATAAAATGATAATATAATAAGATGAAAATATAATAATATTAAATAAAAATTAAATAAATAATAAAATAAAAATGAAGTAATAAAATGAAAAAATAATAATAAAAAATATAATAAAAATACAATAATACTGAAATAAAAAACAAAAATAATATAAATGAAATACAAAATCGAATACTATGAAAATACAAATGTTAAATAGATAAAATATAATGATTTATAAAATGAAGAAAAATAAATAAATAAATATAATACAACAAAATCACCTAATTGGCTTGCGACACACACCAAGGTTTGATCAACCTTGGCTGGGCCTCTCCTCAGGTGAGGGTGTCTAGTGAGAAATGGCCGAAACACCCTGTGATCCTGGGGTCCACTACTGAGGATGTGTCTTACAATTTGGACTTAGTCCACATAGAACCTTATGGGAAACCAGATGAGATCTCATCCCAATACAGGAAAAATAAAGAAAAAACAAAACAGATATCCCATAAACAGGGGAAATATAAAACAATGTTACTGCAATCCAAGAAGTATACAAGGGAATGACATCTAATATAAGGAAAACATGAAAAACAAAAGGAGAAACTAACCAAAATATCCCAGAAACAGGGGAAATAATAAAACAATGTTACTGCAATCCAAGATGTAAACAAGGGAATGACATCCAATATAAGAAAAACATGAAAAACAGAAGAAGAAACCAACCAGAATATCCCAGAAACAGGGGAAATAATAAAACAATGTTACTACAATCCAAGATGTATACAAGGGAATGACATCCAACATAAGAAAAACATGAAAAACAAAAGAAGAAACCAACCAAAATATCCCAGAAACAGGGGAAATAATAAAACAATGTTACTGCAATCCAGGATGTATACAAGGGAATGACATCCAATATAAGAAAAACATGAAAACAGAAAAAAAGCAAAAGAAGAAATCAACCAAAATATCCCATAAACAAGGGAAATGCTAAAACACTGATACTACAATCCAAGAAGAATACAAGGAAATTACATCCAATATAGGGTAAGTTATGGAAAACAGACATTAGCAAACATAATGATAACTAGACACAATATATATTCTATCTATCCCTCTTCTCCCTTCCTTCCCTCATGTATATCCATGTATATGAGGGAGTGGGGGGAGGTAGAGTCACAAGCCCTGTCGGGCGGGGGAGAGTTCTCAGTCCTGACGGGCGGCCTCTCCTTACTCTACCTCTCTCATCCTCCTTACTCTACCTCTCTCATCCTCCTTACTCTATCTCTCTCAGACATCGGCAAGCAGAATGATAACTAGATAAAAATAGACTAATCCTAATTCTAGTTTAAAGGGGGTAGTAAGTGACCAGACTGTGGATACAATTGAGACGGCCAGTGCACTGCCTTTGGCTCTCCTTAACTGCCCAGTCGTCGGACGAAGCAGGGAGTGTCATCGAGATAACACAAATACCTAACCCTAGCCCTAACCCTAACCCTAACCCTAACTGAACCCTAACCCTAACCCTAACTGAACCCTAACCCTAACCCTAACTGAACCCTAACCCTAACCCTAAACCCTAACCCTAACCCTAACGACACACCATTGGAAAGGTGTGAAAAACCCAGGCCGGGGGCTTTGGAGGTCGGCGGGGCCGCGAAAATCCACGAATCAGCTCAATCGATCGCAGAGAACAGACCAGATGGATCGATCCAAGAGCACAGCTGCAGAATAACACGCAGTTTCACAAAGCACAGCACAGAGTCAACTCAAACGACACAGACTTTGTAAATAAAGTTAAGGTTGTCTACAAAATGATCAGGGCAACACACCACCTCATCAACGTGTCCAACACAGAGGCCCCTCCCATTATTAAAAAAACTACACAACAATTAGCCTCTTTCATTAAGCCAGCAGCCCCATCCAGTGTAACTCTTTCCCTGCTGGAAGGAAATGCCAGAAACTGGGAGTACAGTGCCATACTCATCTTAAGGCAGCATTATGAAGACTCTGTAAATGCTGACATTCAGGAACTTGCAGGGTTCCCACATAAAGACTGGCAGGGCCCCTTCCAGGTGGCCTCTGGCTGGGCCAAAAAGAACCTGGGCCACAGGCTCAGACCAGAGACCCTAAAGGAGGTGGAAGACTTTCTTAGGGCCAATCTGACAGTACAGGAGGCTCCTCCCAGACCTCCACTTCTTCCAGCTCCCACTGCTCTGGCCCCTCCCAGACCTACGCCTGTGTCAACATCCACTAGGCTGGCCCCCAGACAGCCCCTTGAGACACACACCAGACAACTCACCTCCAGCACCAGGGTTGAGGTCCACGCTCTGGGGAACGCCGATCCAGGCCTGGCTGCTCCCCCTCCTCCTCCTCCTCCTCCTCCTCCTCCTTCTCCTCCTCCTCTCCTTTCAGCTCTTCCTCTGCTTCCCCTCCCACCTCCTATTCCTCCCCGCTCCTCTCCTGCCTCCCTCTCCTCTTTTTCTCTCCCCTCTCCAGCCCCCCATCTTTCTTCTCCTCCTCCATCCTGTCCTCCTCCTCCTCTTCCTTCCTGCCTCCCCTTCTCACTATCTCCCATACAGGAGATGAAACCACGGGATCCAAGACCCCAGCGGACCCCCAGGGCCAGCAGCATCAGACTGACACCTGTAACCAGAAGAAACACGGTTACAGCACAAACATCAAACATTATTCCTCCTCGTCAGCAGAACTCCTGTGTATCACATGAAATGTTTGACATACAGGAGCTTTCCCAGGGCTCAACACCTGAGGCAGGTACTGTGTCCGGAGCTGCATCCCCCATCCTCGGACTGGCTCCTCCTCGCCGCCGTGCCCCTCTGGCAGCTACAGCACCAATCTTCACCCCAGCAAAACCAGCTTCCCAGGGTGAGCAACCTACCTGCACACAGCCGGATCCAGATGAGCAGCTGAGGGCCACAGTGACGTCACCACTCCCCTCTCCAGCTGCTTTGACCAGGAGACCAACGAGGCACATCAACACTCTCAGGAAACTGAGAGACTGGTCCTTGTGTGTAAGGAGAAAATTTGTTATTGTAGGAGACTCAAATTTGGCCAGGCTGCCCCCTTTCAAAAATCAGGACTTACAGATAGACAGCTATCCAGGTGCTAAGATTCACCACATTGAGGCTATTCTGCGTGGTGTTACCAATACCACAAAAGTCCAAACCTTAATTTTGTCAGTTGGTCTAAATAACAGGTCCCAGAAAAATACCACAACGCCAATTAGACAGCTCCAAAGCCTCATTAAGGTGGCTAACCTCAAGTTTCCAGGGGCCACTGTTCTGGTACCTGCAATTAACTTTGATGACGCGCTGCCACGTGCAGAGCGTCACACCCTAAGCATGCTCAACAATTACATCACAGCACTCGATGGCTGCATTCCCAAACTTTGCAGCAAAGACTATAATACGAGCACCTTACCTGACAAAATCCATTGGTCTCATCACACAGCATGCAAAATATTAGAACATTGGTCTAAATTTTTAAACTAGGAAACCCCGGAAGCCATTTTGTACAGGAGGGGTTTAAAAATGTCATGATTTTATCAGAAAACACTAAATTGACACAATCCCAATTAGGAATATTAAACAGAGGACTAAATTTTATCCCAACCAGAGGCAGTAATAAAAATATCAGGCAACAATCTCGATTCGACTTACAGAAATATCACAGACGCTTGAAGCTGCTGGCTTATTATGGTGATGATGACGTCACAGATAAACTCCCCTTCATGCCGGCTTCTGATTGGACACCACCACAAAGCAACTTGCCCCCCCACATCTCTCAATTAATCCAATCTGACCTAAATTACTTTAATAATCAATTTGAAATCCTAAAAATAAACCCCAATTTCACAACAGAAGAAAATTTGGCCCTAAAACAATTAATGGAAAATAAAGAAATCATAATAAAACCAGCAGATAAGGGCAGTGCGGTGGTAATATTGGACCTTGAACAGTACAAATGGGAAGCATACAGACAACTAAACAACCCCATATATTATATCAAATTACCCAAACCAATTTACCCACAAACATTCATTCAAATTACCCAAATCTTTCAAAAAATTTATGAGAAAAAACTAATTAATGCAAAACAGAGAAACTATTTAATTGGCGATATACAACCAAGACCCAGAAGATTTTATTTATTACCCAAAATACATAAAAATCCGGCTGATTGGAGCCTTCCTTTTAAAATTCCCTCTGGGCGTCCCATAGTATCTGACTGCAGCAGTGAATCTTATAGAGCAGCAGAATTTATTGATTATTACATAAACCCATTGGCCAAAAAACACAAAAGCTATATAAAGGACACTTATGATTTTATTGAAAAAATAAAAAACTTAAACATTCCCACAACATCTCTGTTTTTCACAATTGATGTAGACAGCTTGTATACCAATATTGACACCCAAGAAGGAATCCAGGCAATTAGAGAAGCCCTTTCGAAATTTAAAGACAAAAAAAGACCAGACAAAGAATTGCTACAATTATTAGAAATTAATTTGACCAAAAATGATTTTGAATTCGATGACAAATATTTTTTACAAATCAAAGGAACAGCCATGGGCAAAAAATTTGCACCGGCGTACGCCGACATATTTATGGCCTGCTGGGAAACTACTGCTCTGGAGAAGTGCACACTGAAACCACTATATTACCTCAGATATTTGGACGACATATGGGGGATTTGGGAGCATACAGAGGAGGAATTCAATCAATTTTTTCACACATTAAACAATCACAATCCCTCAATAAAATTAAAACACATCATTGATAACAATTCGGTCAATTTTTTGGACACCACAACATATAAAGGTCATAAATTTACACAACACAACCAATTGGACATCAAAGTTTATTTCAAAGAAACAGACACACATGCACTTCTACACAAAAGCAGTTTCCACCCTAAACATACCTTTGCAGGCCTAATCAAGTCCCAACTTCTCAGATTCCACAGAATCTGCACTCAGACAGCAGATTTTGAAGTGGCAACAAAAACGCTGTTCTCCTCTTTGTCCAGCAGAGGGTACACTAGGACCTTTTTGAGGAGCTGCTTCAAAACCTTCCTGCAGGTCAAACCAGTCCAGGTTACCACCGCACTGCCCTTTGTGACCACTTTCTCTCCCTCCTCTGTTAAATTAGTGAAAAACATAAAAACAAATTTAAAGGAGATGACAGAATCAAACCAAATGAACACAGACATTAAAATAATTGCGGCTTTCAGAAAGAATAAAAACTTAAAAGATTATTTGGTCAGGGCAAAAATTCCAAAACAAATTGAAAAGACAGACAAAATTAATCATGAGTACTTTAAACAAGTCCAATGGATTTATGATTCTGTAAATGATGAAGTGTTTAACACAGCCAAGGGTGGAAATATTAGATCGTCTAACTGTGTTTATATAATTGTCTGTAAAATGTGTGACTTGAAATATGTTGGTGAAACTGGTCTGACACTACATACACGATTCATAGTCCACAAACACAGACAGACACCTTGTAGCACACTTCATCCTTCATGGCTGGGGATCAGTACAAGCCACAGTGTTACAATGTAACCCCCACTGGTCTACAGCACAGAGAAGAAGAGCAGAGAGAGACTGGATTATAAAATTAAAAACCATGTTCCCACAAGGATTAAATGACAAATTCTACTTCAGAAACTAAAACCAATTTGATGAACCCAAAATACAAAATCATAACCAAATTTCAATCTTGCCCCAACAATTATATTTGAAAAACAAAAAAATCCAAATTATATCTCTCTCTCTCTGTCCTTCTCTCTCTCTCTCTCTCTCTCTTGCTCTTTCTCTTTCTCATTCCTCACTCATTCTCATTCACTCTCGCTCCCTCTGGCTCACACACTCTCTCTCTCTCTCTCCCTCTCTCTCTCTCTCTCTCTAGTTCTATCCCTAACCCTACTCTAACCCTAAACTTAAACATTCCTCACTCATTCTCATTCACTCTCGCTCCCTCTGGCTCACACACTCTCTCTCTCCCTCTCTTTCTCTCTCTCTCTCTCTCTCTCTCTCTTCTTGATACTTATCTCCTCATTTCTTTTATTTTCTTTTTTTCTCTCTCTGGCTTCCCTCGCTCCTCCTGCGGGTGACTGTGGTACCTGCCTACACGGGGATGTGCTGGATGGAGAATGCCTCGGCACCCGACATCCCTTCGGGATGTCGGATGCCAAAAAACACTTTGTCCCTAACCCTAACCCTAACCCCTAACCCCTAACCCTAACCCTAACCCTAACCCCTAACCCTAACCCTAACCCTAACCCGGACTTCTGCTCTAACCCTAAGGACTCAGGACTTCTAACCTAACCCTAACCCCTCACTAACCCTAACCTGACCCTTGACCTCTACTAACCCTAACCCTAATCCCTACTCTAACCCTAAGGACACAGGACTTCTAACCCTAACCCTAACCCCTCACTAACCCTAACCTGACCTTTGACCTCTACTAACCCTAACCCTAACCCCTACTCTAACCCTAAGGACACAGGACTTCTAACCCTAACCCTAACCCCTCACTAACCCTAACCTGACCTTTGACCTCCACTAACCCTAACCCTAACCCCTACTCTAACCCTAAGGACACAGGACTTCTAACCCTAACCCTAACCCCTCACTAACCCTAACCTGACCTTTGACCTCCACTAACCCTAACCCTAACCCCTACTCTAACCCTAAGGACACAGGACTTCTAACCCTAACCCTAACCCCTCACTAACCCTAATCTGACCTTTGACCTCCACTAACCCTAACCTTGACCTCTACCCCTCAACCCAAATGACCCAGGGGCTTTAAGCTAATTCCAGACTCAGACGAAGACTAATCCAGACCTTTGACCCCACCCTCTTCCCCCTCAAAAAAATGTAGAGGACTATGGGGATTTAAATTTAATTTTAATTTTTTATTTTTAATTTTTAAATTGTAAATAAACTGTACATAATCATTTTTCATAACTTAATTTTGGTGTTTTTAATGGAGTTTATGTTGTACATAGTTTATGGATTTTCAGTCCCATTTGTGTTTTTGTTCTATAAATGTAAATAAAATGTATATAATTTAATTTAATTTATTCTTTAACCTCATTTTGGGTCTCTGACGGGGGTCACGGGGTCGTCTCCCCTTGGGGAGGATGGCACGGAGCGTGCACCTGGATGGCATCGCGCCTGACGGCGCTCTGCCATCCCAAAATCCCTCATACCTATCCCGCCTGATCCTGCATCCTTCCCTCTGGGTCCGGCTCTGTTTCCCTCTGTCAATGATTTTCTGTAAAAGAAAAACACAATGCATTTATAACACTCATTTGGAATATTTGAAAATGGCAATGTAATCACTGTCTCTTTAAAAACCAATTTCAATATGTTTATGGTTCAAATTTTCTGATATGTTCTGATTGTAATGGATTTTATGACATCTAATGTATTATTGTTACAATGTTTCTTTTGTATTGGATACTGTGTGTGTATATCCTATTGCATGTAAACTGATTTGAGTGCAGTAACAAAGGTCGCCTGCGGTGAGCGCTGTAGTTTCCGGGTCACATCTTTTGACCGGCCTATCAGATGCTTTGGCGCTAAAATGCAAAAAAGCCGCTCAGAGCAATAAAAAGCTCCCAGCCTCATTCATTCGGCTTCAACCATCGGCCTGACAGCATCTCAGCTCCACCGCATGCTACCTTGTTACAACGCCAGCCTGAAGAAGGCTCGTTTAGAGCTGAAACGTCGCTTTTGTATATACTTTCCACTTTGTATATACTTCTTGGCTTTATTGCACTTTTCAATAAATTGCCGCTTGTTCAATAGAAACGGTTTTCAGTTTCATTACATTTAGCGAGCACCAAAGCTCATAGCTTTTGAAAAGTACAGGATTATACACACACAACACTGCTTCTCATGACCGTGTATGGAGAAGAAGACGGCTGGCGGCGTGTCACCTACCGCCGCGGCCGACTGCAGCAGCGCAGCAGAGAGCGGCCGCAGCGTTCGTACCACTCCTCCGGTGAGAGGAAAGCCGCACACCGTCCCAGGCCACGGCCGGCCTCTCCACAACGGCGCACGTATGCGCAGGTAGCCAGAGGAGAGCGGCGCGGACACAGCCGGGAGTATCCAGCGCTCCCCGACCACAGCGGCTCCAGACGCACCGGACACGAGAGAGAGAAAGAGAAAAAGAACCGACAGCGTTATTACTCCGCCTCGCCGCCTCCTCTTCTTCCTCCACCACCACGCTGGCGAGACTACGAGCGGACCACCAGACGCCAACGCTCCGCCGACAGCCGCTACAGACCCGCTGAGTTTCACCAGCGGAGCCGCCACACACCATCGCCTCGACGCTATTACGCACGGTCATACAGAGAGGAACGCCAGCCACCCAGGTATGAATATCCAACGCGCTTCTACGATGACCGGACCCGTCATGCCGGTGATTTCTACAGAGGCCCCCCTCGCCCCCCCATCCAGCAACAGCGCCGTGCAGACTACAGGTACGAGCGGAGACCGGCACAGCCCCGTGCGTTCGAGCCCGGAGAGCGGCGCGGCCGCTTCCAGGGTCGCCAGAACCGACGCCGGCCTCCCCGTGAACAGTTTGAACGCTCTGAGCCCAACCAGCAGCATACAGTTCAATCTGACGATCCGGATTTCTCCTTCAAGGTGAGAATAATTTATAAAATTATTAAATCCCTCCACCACCTGAAAAATGTATCCGGCACGGACCCACCCCCCATAATCAGCAAAACCACTCAAAACCTGGCGAGCTTTATTAAGCCGGCATCGCCGACAGAAAAGACGCTGACGCTGTTGGAAGGAAATGCAAAAAACTGGCAGCATAACGCGCTGCAGATTTTGCAGCAGCACTACGAGGAGAGTGCTGCTGATGACATTCAGGACCTGGCTGATTTTCCCAGCCGAGAGTGGGAGGGACCCTTCCAGATTGCCAGCACCTGGGCCAGGAGAAACCTCGGAACCAGGCTGAAAGAGGAGACGCTGAAAGGGGCTGAAGCTTTTTTAAAAGCTTATCTAAATGAGCTTTCTCCGGCCGGAGAGAACCAGCCTTCCCAGCCACCCCCGTCCCGCATTCCTGCCGCACCTCCTCGACCCCCCACACCCCCCACAACAGCACAGACGACACGGGAACGGACCCCGCTCGTCCCAGCAGCTGGACGCTTAAACACGGCCGAAACAGACGGGCGCATGCGCAGTACGGCGGCCGTCCAGCAGCCGCTCACAGCCGCTGAAAACACTGCGGTCAGCATCACAACGGCTGTGACCATCGAGACGGACCGGAGGAGGGGAGATTGGTCACCTGACCCACCTGAGGAAACAGAGGAGGAGCCAGATTTCCCAGTTCCTCTCCCCCCCTCTCCTCTTCTCTCACCTGTTCCCTCTGCACTCCCCCCCAGAGCCCCCAGACTGTTCCTGCCACATGCACCTACTCTCCTTGCTACTCCTTCTCCTCCTCCTCGTCCTGCCTCACCTACTCCTCATCAGCCATGTACGACCCCCGGAGGAGACCAGGTTGTCATGGAAACGCCAGGCACGCCAATCAGCGCCCCCCGCCGGCAGCATCTCAACAACCCCTGTGTACAACCTGGTAATTTCACAATTGAAATTGAGGAGGACACCCCCGCCAAGGACCCAGCTGGACCCAGCAAAGACCCCCAAGTCCCCCTCGCCACACAGAGACCCCCACCACTCGACCCACATCCCCTGCCCAACATCTCCATGTTTCTGCGGCCCAGACCAAACACAGCAAAAGACACCCCCCCTGCCACGCCACAAGCCACGGCGAGGACCCCCACCCGCAGACCAACCAGGCACCTGAACACTTTAAAGAAACTACAGGACTGGGGCCTGTGTATCCGAAAAAAGTTCCTGATTATTGGAGACTCGAATGTGGCCAGGTTCCCACCCTTCTCCATTGAAAACCTCCAGGTGGACAGCTATCCTGGTGCCACATTCCACCACGCAGAAGCAATACTGCGCAAAGCTGTGTGTGGCACGCTTCCTGAGACCCTCATCTTGGCCTTTGGTCTCAATAACAGGAAGCAAAAGACCAGGGAGACCACCATCAAACAGATGCAGAGAACAGTCAGAATGGCCAAAAACAGGTTCCCTGATGCGAACATTCTCATCCCCACCATCAACTTTTCCTGCCTCTTGCCCCAAAAAGAAAGACTGAACATTCAACTACTGAACAACTACATCCAAAAGAACTATGACTGTATTCCCCAGCTCCCCTCCAAGGACTTCCAGACCGAGATTGACCACGTGCATTGGACCCACGGCACAGCTGCAAAGATGTTTGACCATTGGATAAAGCAGGTAAACTAGACAGCCCCAAAAGCCTCTTTTACGAGGAGGGGTTTAAAAATGTAATGATTTTGTCTAAACATGCTAAACTGACAATACCACAGCTGTCATTACTAAATAGGGGTTTGAATTTTATTCCAACAGTAGGCACTAACAAGCAAATTAGACCACAATCCAGAGCAGATTTACAAAATTTCCACAGGAGAATTAAATTATGGGCTTATTATGGAGACCAAGACAAAACAGAAAAAGAACCATTTATTCCAGCTTCCTTTTGGACTCCTCCAGATACCAGCCTGCCTCCCTACATTCACCAATTGATAAAAACAGATCTTGACTACTTCCAAAACTCATTTAAAATTATAACCACTCAACCCAATTTGACTACAGAGGAAAAGAAAGCTCTAAAAGAATTAATTGCAGAACAAAAAAATCTGATTATTAAACCAGCTGATAAAGGCAGCTTAACAGTAGTAATGGACAGAGATCAATATATTTGGGAGGCCCACAGGCAATTAAATGATACCAAATATTATTCAAAATTACCAAAACCCATTTATGTAGAGACCTCAAAATTAATAACCCAAATTTTTCAAAAAATATATGATAAAAAATTAATCAATGCTAAACAAAGAAATTATCTGATTGGAGATACAGAACCTAGGCCCAGACGCTTCTACTTGCTGCCAAAAGTCCACAAAGAGCCTGAAAAATGGAGTAAACCATTCGAAATACCCCCGGGACGGCCTATAGTGTCCGACTGTAATAGTGAGACCTATAGATCTGCAGAATATGTTGACTTTTTTCTAAATCCATTGGCTAAACTACACAAAAGTTATATCAAGGACACCTATGATTTCATCCAAAAAATTAAATCTATAACCATTCCCCCCAATTCGATTCTCTTCACTATCGACGTAGATAGTTTGTACACAAATATAGACACCAGAGAAGGCATACAGGCAGTAAAAGAAATTTTTCTAAAAAATCCTGACAGTAGAAGGCCTGACAGGGAACTTCTACAACTCCTGGAAATTAATCTAACCAAAAATGATTTTGAATTCAATGATAAATTTTATCTCCAAGTAAAAGGTACTGCCATGGGCAAAAAATTCGCCCCCGCCTACGCAGACATATTCATGGCCTCGTGGGAAACCTCAGCTTTAAACACATGTGAGAAAAAACCTCTACATTATTACAGATATTTGGACGACGTCTGGGGGATTTGGATTTATTCGAGGGAGGAATTTGACACTTTTCTCAATACACTAAATCAACATAATTCTTCAATTAAATTAAAAGCTACATTAGATGATAATTCGGTTAATTTCCTGGACACAACCACCTATAAAGGCCCTAAATTCCAAATTAATAATCAATTGGATATCAAAGTTTACTTTAAAGATACTGATACACATGCACTCCTACAAAAAAGCAGCCACCATCCAAAACACACTTTTGCAGGTCTCATCAAATCACAGCTGCTAAGATTCCACAGAATCTGTACACAGGCTGAAGATTTCTCTCATGCCATGAAAGTGTTGTTTCGTGTTTTGGCCACAAGAGGGTACTCCAGGACCTTCCTTAGGGGTTGCCTCAAGGTGTTTTTACATAGAAAACCTATACAGGTCTCTACAGCTCTGCCTCTCATAACCACCTATTCACTTTCTACAGTCAAATTAGTTAAACAAATTAAAAAACATTTTGAAAAGGCAATTAAAACTAACCAACCTGAGGCAGACATCAGAATTATTGCAGCATTTAGAAAGAATAAAAATTTACAGGACTATCTAGTTAGAGCTAAACTCCCACCAATTACAGAAAAATTAATTGACACCCAACAAAATTATTTCAAACAAAAAAAGTGGGTATACGACTCACACAATGATAAAGTATTTCACACAGCACAAACAGCTAATATTAAAACCAAAAATTGTGTTTATTTAATCACTTGCAAAACCTGTGGGATAAAATATGTGGGAGAAACAGGACTGTCCATCAATATTAGACTTGCATGCCACAAAAGTAATATCAACTCTAAAAAACACACTGACAGACATGTGGTACAACATTTTGTAGACCATGGGTGGGACGCTGTCCAGACCCTGGTGCTGGAATGCAACCCACACTGGTCCATGGCTCAAAGGAGGAGATCTGAAAGGGATTGGATATTAAAATTAGATACAGGGTTTCCACAAGGTCTCAATGACAGAATGTATTTCCGTGCCTGAATGTATTTCCATGCCTCAATGTCAGACTCAGACTAGGACTAACCCTCACCCCTGACCACATCTCCCCCCCTCCCCCCTAAGACTTAGGGGGTTTAAATAAAACCTATTTCTGGACTTTTACTAACCCTACCCCAACCTTTGACCCCTTATAAGACTAAGCCTAATCCCTGACCTCTACTAACCCTAACCTGACCCTTGACCCCACTAACCCTGATCCGGACTTCCCCTCTAACCCTAAGGACACAGGACTTCTAACCTAACCCTAACCCCTCACTAACCCTAACTTGACCTTTGACCTCTACTAACCCTAACCCTAACCCCCTACTCTAACCCTAAGGACTCAGGACTTCTAACCCTAACCCTAACCCCTCACTAACCCTAACCTGACCTTTGACCTCTACTAACCCTAACCCTAACCCCCTACTCTAACCCTAAGGACTCAGGACTTCTAACCCTAACCCTAACCCCTCACTAACCCTAACCTGACCTTTGACCTTTACTAACCCTAACCCTAACCCCCTCTCTAACCCTAAAGACACAGGACTTCTAACCCTAACCCTAACCCCTCACTAACCCTAATCTGACCTTTGACCTCCACTAACCCTAACCCTAATCCCTACTCTAACCCTACGGACTCAGGACTTTCAACCTAACCCTAACCTTGGACTTTAACTAACCCTAACCTTTGACCCCTCACCCCAAATGACTCAGGGGCTTTAACCTAATTCCAGACTCGGACGAAGACTATTCCTGACCTTTGACCCCACCCTCCTCCCCCTCAAAACAACGTAGAAGACTATGGGGATTTAATTTTAATTTTTAACTTTTAATTTCAATTTGTAAATAAACTGTACATAATAATAATTTTCATAACTTAATTTTGGTGTTTTTTTCATAAGTTCAGACAAGGTTTTATAATGGATTTTATTTTGTACATAGTTGGTGGATTTTCAGTCCCATTTGTGTTTCTTTTCTTTTCTATGTAAATAAAATGTATATAATTTAATTTAATTTATTCTTGAACCTCATTCTGAGTCTCTGACGGGGGTCACGGGGTCGTCTCCCCTTGGGGAGGATGGCATGGAGCGTGCACCTGGATGGCATCGCGCCTGACGGCGCTCTGCCATCCCAAAATCCCTTAACCTAACCCTAACCCTAACCCTAACCCTAACCCTAACCCTAACCCTAACCCTAACCTAACCCTAACCCTAACCCTAACCCTAACCCTAACCCTAACCCTAACCCTAACCCTAACCCTAACCCTATCCGGAGTTATTGGCAAAAACATTCTTGAGGGGCCCCTCAAAGGACGTATTTATCCCTATAACCTAACCCTAACCCTAACCCTAACCTAACCCTAACCCTAACCCTAACCTAACCCTAACCCTAACCCTAACCCCTAACCCTAACCCTAACCCTACCCTAACCCTAACCCTAACCCCTAACCCTAACCCTAACCCGTCAAGTAGAGCCCACTCACGTGTCTCTACGACCTTCCTATCAAAAGTTAGAATTTTTCAGAAAACGGAAATTTCCGAATTCCGTTTTTGGCCAATATCTTCGGAACCGAAGGTGCTAGAGACTTGAAAATCGGTCGCGTCAGACCTAATTTGGGGTCGCTGAACACGCCAGAGTTGAATTCAAGTCTCTACGACTTACCGTTCCGGAGATATGGCCATTTTAAAGTTTCAAACTAAGATTTCAAAAATTTCCCAAGGTTCCACGGGGTCAAACGACACACCATTGGAAAGGTCTGGGGCCAAGGAATCCAAGGAACTTGGTTCTATGATGATAGGACATTCCTATCCGGAGTTATTGGCAAAAACATTCTTGAGGGGCCCCTCAAAGGACGTATTTATCCCTATAACCTAACCCTAACCCTAACCCTAACCCTAACCCTAACCCTAACCCTAACCCTAACCCTAACCCTAACCCTAACTAAGATTTCAAAAATTTCCCAAGGTTCCACGGGGTCAAACGACACACCATTGGAAAGGTCTGGGGCCAAGGAATCCAAGGAACTTGGTTCTATGATGATAGGACATTCCTATCCGGAGTTATTGGCAAAAACATTCTTGAGGGGCCCCTCAAAGGACGTATTTATCCCTATAACCTAACCCTAACCCTAACCCTAACCCTAACCCCTAACCCTAACCCTAACCCTAACCCTAACCCCTAACCCTAACCCTAACCCTAACCCTAACCTAACCCTAACCCTAACCCTAACCTAACCCTAACCCTAACCCCTAACCCTAACCCCTAACCCCTAACCCTAACCCTAACCCTAACCACTTAGTAAAATTTTCACCTTTTACATGTATTGCTATGGGGATTTTTGACATGCCCTTAACTCAACAACGGTACCTCCCACAAGTTTGCAATTGGTGTCTACCCCCCCTATTTCGGCCACGCCCGTCACGTAGAGCCCACTCACGTGTCTCTACGACCTTCCTATCAAAAGTTAGAATTTTTCAGAAAACGGAAATTTCCGAATTCCGTTTTTGGCCAATATCTCCGGAACCGAAGGTGCTAGAGACTTGAAAGTCGGTCGCGTCAGACCTAATTTGGGGTCGCTGAACACGCCAGAGTTGAATTCAAGTCTCTACGACTTACCGTTCCGGAGATATGGCCATTTTAAAGTTTCAAACTAAGATTTCGAAAATTTCCCAAGGTTCCACGGGGTCAAACGACACACCATTGGAAAGGTCTGGGGCCAAGGAATCCAAGGAACTTGGTTCCGTGATGATAGGACATTCCTATCCGGAGTTATTGGCAAAAACATTCTTGAGGGGCCCCTCAAAGGACGTATTTATCCCTATAACCTAACCCTAACCCTAACCCTAACCCTAACCCTAACCCTAACCCTAACCCTAACCCTAACCCTAACCCTAACCCTAATCCCTGACCTCTACTAACCCTAACCTGACCCTTGACCCCACTAACCCTGATCCGGACTTCCCCTCTAACCCTAAGGACACAGGACTTCTAACCTAACCCTAACCCCTCACTAACCCTAACTTGACCTTTGACCTCTACTAACCCTAACCCTAACCCCCTACTCTAACCCTAAGGACTCAGGACTTCTAACCCTAACCCTAACCCCTCACTAACCCTAACCTGACCTTTGACCTCTACTAACCCTAACCCTAACCCCCTACTCTAACCCTAAGGACTCAGGACTTCTAACCCTAACCCTAACCCCTCACTAACCCTAACCTGACCTTTGACCTTTACTAACCCTAACCCTAACCCCCTCTCTAACCCTAAAGACACAGGACTTCTAACCCTAACCCTAACCCCTCACTAACCCTAATCTGACCTTTGACCTCCACTAACCCTAACCCTAATCCCTACTCTAACCCTACGGACTCAGGACTTTCAACCTAACCCTAACCTTGGACTTTAACTAACCCTAACCTTTGACCCCTCACCCCAAATGACTCAGGGGCTTTAACCTAATTCCAGACTCGGACGAAGACTATTCCTGACCTTTGACCCCACCCTCCTCCCCCTCAAAACAACGTAGAAGACTATGGGGATTTAATTTTAATTTTTAACTTTTAATTTCAATTTGTAAATAAACTGTACATAATAATAATTTTCATAACTTAATTTTGGTGTTTTTTTCATAAGTTCAGACAAGGTTTTATAATGGATTTTATTTTGTACATAGTTGGTGGATTTTCAGTCCCATTTGTGTTTCTTTTCTTTTCTATGTAAATAAAATGTATATAATTTAATTTAATTTATTCTTGAACCTCATTCTGAGTCTCTGACGGGGGTCACGGGGTCGTCTCCCCTTGGGGAGGATGGCATGGAGCGTGCACCTGGATGGCATCGCGCCTGACGGCGCTCTGCCATCCCAAAATCCCTTAACCTAACCCTAACCCTAACCCTAACCCTAACCCTAACCCTAACCCTAACCTAACCCTAACCCTAACCCTAACCCTAACCCTAACCCTAACCCTAACCCTAACCCTATCCGGAGTTATTGGCAAAAACATTCTTGAGGGGCCCCTCAAAGGACGTATTTATCCCTATAACCTAACCCTAACCCTAACCCTAACCTAACCCTAACCCTAACCCTAACCTAACCCTAACCCTAACCCTAACCCCTAACCCTAACCCTAACCCTACCCTAACCCTAACCCTAACCCCTAACCCTAACCCTAACCCGTCAAGTAGAGCCCACTCACGTGTCTCTACGACCTTCCTATCAAAAGTTAGAATTTTTCAGAAAACGGAAATTTCCGAATTCCGTTTTTGGCCAATATCTTCGGAACCGAAGGTGCTAGAGACTTGAAAATCGGTCGCGTCAGACCTAATTTGGGGTCGCTGAACACGCCAGAGTTGAATTCAAGTCTCTACGACTTACCGTTCCGGAGATATGGCCATTTTAAAGTTTCAAACTAAGATTTCAAAAATTTCCCAAGGTTCCACGGGGTCAAACGACACACCATTGGAAAGGTCTGGGGCCAAGGAATCCAAGGAACTTGGTTCTATGATGATAGGACATTCCTATCCGGAGTTATTGGCAAAAACATTCTTGAGGGGCCCCTCAAAGGACGTATTTATCCCTATAACCTAACCCTAACCCTAACCCTAACCCTAACCCCTAACCCTAACCCTAACCCTAACCCTAACCCCTAACCCTAACCCTAACCCTAACCCTAACCTAACCCTAACCCTAACCCTAACCTAACCCTAACCCTAACCCCTAACCCTAACCCCTAACCCCTAACCCTAACCCTAACCCTAACCACTTAGTAAAATTTTCACCTTTTACATGTATTGCTATGGGGATTTTTGACATGCCCTTAACTCAACAACGGTACCTCCCACAAGTTTGCAATTGGTGTCTACCCCCCCTATTTCGGCCACGCCCGTCACGTAGAGCCCACTCACGTGTCTCTACGACCTTCCTATCAAAAGTTAGAATTTTTCAGAAAACGGAAATTTCCGAATTCCGTTTTTGGCCAATATCTCCGGAACCGAAGGTGCTAGAGACTTGAAAGTCGGTCGCGTCAGACCTAATTTGGGGTCGCTGAACACGCCAGAGTTGAATTCAAGTCTCTACGACTTACCGTTCCGGAGATATGGCCATTTTAAAGTTTCAAACTAAGATTTCGAAAATTTCCCAAGGTTCCACGGGGTCAAACGACACACCATTGGAAAGGTCTGGGGCCAAGGAATCCAAGGAACTTGGTTCCGTGATGATAGGACATTCCTATCCGGAGTTATTGGCAAAAACATTCTTGAGGGGCCCCTCAAAGGACGTATTTATCCCTATAACCTAACCCTAACCCTAACCCTAACCCTAACCCTAACCCTAACCCTAACCCTAACCCTAACCCTAACCCTACCCTAACCCCCCCTAACCCTAACCCTAACCCTAACCCTAACCCTAACCCTAACCCTAACCCTAACCCTAACCCTAACCCTAATTATGAACTGCTAGCGCTGGGTTATGGGCAGAGCGCGGGAACATTCCACGTTCGGGACGGGCCTTTTATGGAAGTTTTTCAACGGCCTACAACCGCCAGACAAAACGTGTAAAATGTTTGAAAGTGGTCTAAATGCATCTCCCGGGCCGCAGGGAAAAATACTGGAATGTTTATGTGACCATATTTCATTTTTGAAACGAATAAAAGCCTTTTTTCAAAAACGACACTGTTGCAGTTCCGTTCTTTGCCACTGGATGGCAGTACGAGACCACGTAATAATTTACAGGCCAAAAATGACATTTTGCATGTCCACACACACAGAAGTTGGAATTCCAAAGTACAATTGTGCGGTGCTTGACCCACGGAGGCAACTTTTCCGGAACATCAACCTACCGCCCATGCACTCCTTACCTTGGCCCTCTGTCAGGCTACTGTACTGGGGGGACGCATCTGTGGTTGGTACCCCGTGGAGGTCCATTTCCTGGAACGTGTACCTAACCCACCTTTCACTGGTAACCGTGATCCCCTCAGTCAAGCCACTCTTCTGGGCATGTGTCTTAGGTAGGTACCCCATGGAGGTCCACTTCCTGGAACTCAACCTCCAAGAGACCACGACCACTGTCCGAACCTGCTCACCCACCCTTAGGCACCCCTTCTAGTGTTGCACACCAGGTCACGGTCTCCTGGAGGGCTCAAGGAACCTTGGCCACCTTGGACCCACACTTGAGCACCCCTTCCCGGGCTACACACAGGCATCCGGGGTAGGTACACCATGGAGGTCAAATTCCTGGAACATGAACCCTCCCTCCACCCATGTACTGCCAACCTTTGCCCTCTTTCAGTCACTGTCTGGGGCATGTGTCTGAGGTAGGTACCCCATGGAGGTCCACGTCCTGGAACTCAACCTCCAAGAGACCACGACCACTGTCCGAACCTGCTCACCCACCCTTAGGCACCCCTTCTAGTGTTGCACACCAGGCCACGGTCTCCTGGAGGGCTCAAGGTACCTTGGCCACCTTGGACCCACACTTGAGCACCCCTTCCCGGGCTACACACAGGCATCCGGGGTAGGTACACCATGGAGGTCAAATTCCTGGAACATGAACCCTCCCTCCACCCATGTACTGCCAACCTTTGCCCTCTTTCAGTCACTGTCTGGGGCATGTGTCTTAGGTAGGTACCCCATGGAGGTCCACTTACTGGAACTCAACCTCCAAGAGACAACGACCACTGTCCGAACCTGCTCACCCACCCTTATGCACCCCTTCTAGTGTTGCACACCAGGTCACGGTCTCCTGGAGGGCTCAAGGAACCTTGGCCACCTTGGACCCACACTTGAGCACCCCTTCCCGGGCTACACACAGGCATCCGGGGTAGGTACACCATGGAGGTCCACTTCCTGGAACTCAACCTCCAAGAGACAACGACCACTGTCCGAACCTGCTCACCCACCCTTAGGCACCACTTCTAGTGTTGCACACCAGGCCACGGTCTCCTGGAGGGCTCAAGGAACCTTGGCCACTTTGGACCCACACTTGAGCACCCCTTCCCGGGCTACACACAGGCATCCGGGGTAGGTACACCATGGAGGTCAAATTCCTGGAACATGAACTCACCCACCCACCCTTCACCAATGAGCCTTCCCTGAAGTCAAGCACCTGTCCTGGGCATGTGTCTGAGGTAGGTACCCCATGGAGGTCCACTTCCTGGAACTCAACCTCCAAGAGACCACGACCACTGTCCGAACCTGCTCACCCACCCTTAGGCACCCCTTCTAGTGTTGCACACCAGGCCACGGTCTTGTGGAGGGCTCAAGGAACCTTGGCCACCTTGGACCCACACTTGAGCACCCCTTCCCGGGCTACACACAGGCATCCGGGGTAGGTACACCATGGAGGTCAAATTCCTGGAAAATGAACTCACCCACCCACCCTTCACCAATGAGCCTTCCCTGAAGTCAAGCACCTGTCCTGGGCATGTGTCTGAGGTAGGTACCCCATGGAGGTCCACTTCCTGGAACTCAACCTCCAAGAGACCACGACCACTGTCCGAACCTGCTCACCCACCCTTAGGCACCCCTTCTAGTGTTGCACACCAGGCCACGGTCTCCTGGAGGGCTCAAGGAACCTTGGCCACCTTGGACCCACACTTGAGCACCCCTTCCCGGGCTACAAACAGGCATCCGGGGTAGGTACACCATGGAGGTCAAATTCCTGGAGGTAGGTACCCCATGGAGGTCCACTTCCTGGAACTCAACCTCCTGGAGACCTTGCTCACCATCCGAACCTGTTCATCCTTCTTTTTCATCCTGCCCCCCCCACCCCCCCCCGCCCCCACCCCCCAAATTGGAAAAATGAGAATAAAAGTCGTTCCACCAGACCTAGGAAGCTGATTTTTTTATATGTTGTTAATGGGATCGGGACACGTCTTTTCTGTGAATTTGGCTGAATTCGGCCGGGTAGTTTTTTCCGGGTCGGATCCGGAAACTCGGCATATTTTCAAACAACTGTAAAAATCGTTTCACTTCACCTAAAATTATGATTTTTTTATATGTTGTTCCTGGGACGGGGACAAGTATTTTCTGTGAATTCGGCTGAATTCGGCCCAGTAGTTTTTTCCGGGTCGGTTCCAGAATTCGGCATACTTTTAAACAACTGTAAAAATCTTTTCACTGGTGGTGGTCTATAGCGTAGTGGGTTACGCAGACGCCCCATGTGTAGAGGCTACAGTCCTCGCTGCAGCTGGCCCCGGTTCGAGTCCCGCATCGGACGGCCCTTTACTGCATGTCATTCCCCCCTCTCTGCCCCGTGTTTCCTGTCTCTCTTCAACTATCCTATCCATTAAAGGCATGGAAAAAGCCCACAAAAATATATTTTAAAACAAAAAAATCATTTCACTTGTCCTAAAATTATGATTTTTTTATATGTTGTCCCTGGGACGGGGACACGTCTGTGATGTGAATTCGGCTGAATTCGGCCGGGTAGTTTTGGCGGGGCGGACCCCGGAATATTATCATTGGTGCTGGTCCGAAATTGCCCTTGAACAGGCTGTCTGTGTGTAAGGACCTGAGACCTCCTTGAGAGATTGGACACATGGGAGTAAAAATCTTTCTACAGGACCTAGGAAGCTGATTTTTTTATATGTTGTTCCTTGGTCCGAGATATGTCTGTGATGTGAGTTTGGTTCCGATCGGCCCAGTAGTTTTCCAAGGGTGGCCCGAGAAATGTATCATATTTTCAACATAATTAAGGCCCGCCACGTCCACAAAAGTTGTGCAAATTACATGAAAATTTGTTTCTGGGCCTATCTCAGGGACACAATCAATAAACATGAATTTCATTTTAATTCAAATTTCTGTGTCTTTTTTTCATAATTAACTCATCAACGCTTTGAGCTATAAGTCTGAAACTTTAATATGTTTATCAGAGTGTCAGGGGCAATGAGTGTGCCAAGTTTCAGACCTGTGGGACCTTCAGAGGGGTCATGACTCACTGTTAAATGTGAAAAGTGAGCTTCTAGGGCATATTATCCTGAATAAAACACCAAAAACATTGACCTAGGAAGCTGAAACTGTAATATGATCATCAGGGCATCAGGGACATTGACTATACCAAGTTTCAGATCTCTGGGACCTTCAGAAGTGACAAAAATGACCTTGAATCATTGCTAAATCGAGTCAGGCTTCAAACGCGGCCTTCTGATTTCAAGCCTTTTTTTCCATAACTCATCAACGCTTTGAGCTATAAGTCTGAAACTTTAATATGTTTATCAGAGTGTCAGGGGCAATGAGTGTGCCAAGTTTCAGATCTGTGGGACCTTCAGAGGGGTCATGACTCACTGTTAAATGTGAAAAGTGAGCTTCTAGGGCATATTATCCTGAATAAAACACCAAAAACATTGACCTAGGAAGCTGAAACTGTAATATGATCATCAGGGCATCAGGGACATTGACTATGCCAAGTTTCAGATCTGTGGGACCTTCAGAAGTGACAAAAATGACCTTGAATCATTGCTAAATCGAGTCAGGCTTCGAACGCGGCCTTCTGATTTCAAGCCTTTTTTTCCATAACTCATCAACGCTTTGAGCTATAAGTCTGAAACTGTAATATGTTTATCAGAGTGTCAGGGGCAATTAGTGTACCAAGTTTCAGACCTGTGGGACCTTCAGAAGTGATAAAAATGACCTTGAATCATTGCCTCCTCCAGGCTGACTGAGGGGGCAAAGTCCAGGAAGTGACCGTGGGGAAAGATAACTTCCGGGAATTGGACCACCATGGGCCACCCACCGGAGAGTCATGCCCAGGACACCAGCTGACTCCCTACTGGGGCTGGACCTCCAGGAGACCTTGCCCACCATCCAAACCTGTTCTCCCTACTGGGGCTGGACCTCCAGGAGACCTTGCCCACCATCCGAACCTGTTCACCCACCCTTAGGCACCCCTTCTAGTGTTGCACACCAGGCCACGGTCTCCTGGAGGACTCAAGGAACCTTGGCCACCTTGGACCCACACTTGAGCACCCCTTCCCGGGCTACACACAGGCATCCGGTGTAGGTACACCATGGACGTCAAATTCCTGGAACATGAACCCTCCCTCCACCCATGTACTGCCAACCTTTGCCCTCTTTCAGTCACTGTCTGGGGCATGTGTCTGAGGTAGGTACCCCATGGAGGTCTACTTCCTGGAACTCAACCTCCAAGAGACCACGACCACTGTCCGAACCTGCTTACCCACCCTTAGGCACCCCTTCTAGTGTTGCACACCAGGCCACGGTCTCCTGGAGGGCTCAAGGAAGCTTGGCCACCTTGGACCCACACTTGAGCACCCCTTCCCGGGCTACACACAGGCATCCGGGGTAGATACACCATGGAGGTCAAATTCCTGGAACATGAACCCTCCCTCCACCCATGTACTGCCAACCTTTGCCCTCTTTCAGTCACTGTCTGGGGCATGTGTCTGAGGTAGGTACCCCATGGAGGTCTACTTCCTGGAACTCAACCTCCAAGAGACCACGACCACTGTCCGAACCTGCTTACCCACCCTTAGGCACCCCTTCTAGTGTTGCACACCAGGCCACGGTCTCCTGGAGGGCTCAAGGAACCTTGGCCACCTTGGACCCATACTTGAGCACCCCTTCCCGGGCTACACACAGGCATCCGGGGTAGGTACACCATGGAGGTCAAATTCCTGGAACATGAACCCTCCCTCCACCCATGTACTGCCAACCTTTGCCCTCTTTCAGTCACTGTCTGGGGCATGTGTCTGAGGTAGGTACCCCATGGAGGTACACTTACTGGAACTCAACCTCCAAGAGACCACGACCACTGACCGAACCTGCTCACCCACCCTTTGGCACCCCTTCTAGTGTTGCACACCAGGCCACGGTCTCCTGGAGGGCTCAAGGAACCTTGGCCACCTTGGACCCATACTTGAGCACCCCTTCCCGGGCTACACACAGGCATCCGGGGTAGGTACACCATGGAGGTCAAATTCCTGGAACATGAACCCTCCCTCCACCCATGTACTGCCAACCTTTGCCCTCTTTCAGTCACTGTCTGGGGCATGTGTCTGAGGTAGGTACCCCATGGAGGTCTACTTCCTGGAACTCAACCTCCAAGAGACCACGACCACTGTCCGAACCTGCTTACCCACCCTTAGGCACCCCTTCTAGTGTTGCACACCAGGCCAGGGTCTCCTGGAGGGCTCAAGGAACCTTGGCCACCTTGGACCCACACTTGAGCACCCCTTCCCGGGTTGCACACCAGGCCATGGTCTGGTGGAGGGCTCCAGGAGACCTTGCCCACCATCCGAACCTGTTCACCCACACTTAAGCACCCCTTCCTGGGTTGCACACCAGGCCATGGTCTGGTGGAGGGCTCCAGGAGACCTTGCCCACCATCCGAACCTGTTCACCCACACTTAAGCACCCCTCCCCGGGTTAATAAGCATTATCCCGCCCTCCTGGAAGTTCGTGCCCCTGGTACGCCGCCTGGAAGTTCGTGCCCCTGGTACGCCGCCTGGAAGTTCGTGCCCCTGGTACGCCGCCTGGACTTTCGTGCCCCTGGTACGCCGCCTGGACTTTCGTGCCCCTGGTACGCCGCCTGGACTTTCGTGCCCCTGGTACGCTGCCTGGACTTTCGTGCCCCTGGTACGCCGCCTGGAAGTTCGTGCCCCTGGTACGCCGCCTGGACTTTCGTGCCCCTGGTACCCCTGTGGACTTAGGCTCTGGCATGTGACTGAGGTAGGTACTCCATGGAGGTCCACTTCCTGGAACATGAACTTACCCACTGTTGACCCATAAACTTCCACCCTCATTCAAGCACCTGTCCTGGGCATGTGTCTGAGGTAGGTACCCCATGGAGGTCCACTTACTGGAACTCAACCTCCAAGAGACCACGACCACTGTCCGAACCTGCTCACCCACCCTTAGGCACCCCTTCTAGTGTTGCACACCAGGTCACGGTCTCCTGGAGGGCTCAAGGAACTTTGGCCACCTTGGACCCACACTTGAGCACCCCTTCCCGGGCTACACACAGGCATCCGTGGTAGGTACACCATGGAGGTCAAATTCCTGGAACATGAACTCACCCACCCACCCTTCACCAATGAGCCTTCCCTGAAGTCAAGCACCTGTCCTGGGCATGTGTCTGAGGTAGGTACTCCATGGAGGTCCACTTCCTGGAACATGAACTTACCCACTGTTGACCCATAAACTTCCCCCTCAGTCAAGCACCTGTACTGGGCATGTGTCTGAGGTAGGTACTTAGGTAATTCCCGAGTCATTTTCCTGGTTGTCTACATGGAATTCCACAATTTCAACTCAGTCAAACCGAGCATTTCTATTGGCTCGGCGTGGTGGGCATCTTTTCGACAGACATGTCTAGGCTTGTCCTCCAACTTGTGACGACGGCGATAATAGCAAACGGAGTGGAAATAAAGAGCACCGACAGCAGACATTCCAGAGAACTGCTTTCTAAAGACAGTTGTGTAAAGTGTGAGTGATAAAAATGTGCAAACATGAATAAATATGGTGATAAAAACATGAAAAGTGTCTGGGGCGTGTATTTGTGGTAGGTACCCCACGGAGGTCAAATTCCTGGAACATGAACCCTCCCTCCACCCATGTACTGCCAACCTTTGGCCTCTTTCAGTCACTGTCTGGGGCATGTGTCTGAGGTTGGTACCCCATGGAGGTCCACTCACTGGAACTCAACCTCCAAGAGACAACGACCACTGTCCGAACCTGCTCACCCACCCTTAGGCACCCCTTCTAGTGTTGCACACCAGGCCACGGTCTCCTGGAGGGCTCAAGGAACCTTGGCCACCTTGGACCCACACTTGAGCACCCCTTCCCGGGCTACACACAGGCATCCGGGGTAGGTACACCATGGAGGTCAAATTCCTGGAACATGAACCCTCCCTCCACCCATGTACTGCCAACCTTTGCCCTCTTTCAGTCACTGTCTGGGGCATGTGTCTGAGGTAGGTACCCCATGGAGGTCCACTTCCTGGAACTCAACCTCCAAGAGACCACGACCACTGTCCGAACCTGCTCACCCACCCTTTGGCACCCCTTCTAGTGTTGCACACCAGGCCACGGTCTCCTGGAGGGCTCAAGGAACCTTGGCCACCTTGGACCCAAACTTGAGCACCCCTTCCCGGGCTACACACAGGCATCCGGGATAGGTACACCATGGAGGTCAAATTCCTGGAACATGAACTCACCCACCCACCCTTCACCAATGAGCCTTCCCTGAAGTCAAGCACCTGTCCTGGGCATGTGTCTGAGGTAGGTACACCATGGAGGTCCATTTCCTGGAACTCAACCTCCAACAGACCACGACCACTGACCGAACCTGCTCACCCACCCTTTGGCACCCCTTCTAGTGTTGCACACCAGGCCACGTTCTCCTGGAGGGCTCAATGAACCTTGGCCACCTTGGACCCACACTTGAGCACCCCTTCCCGGGCTACACACAGGCATCCGGGGTAGGTACACCATGGAGGTCAAATTCCTGGAACATGAACCCTCCCTCCACCCATGTACTGCCAACATTTGCCCTCTTTCAGTCACTGTCTGGGGCATGTGTCTGAGGTAGGTACCCCATGGAGGTCCACTTACTGGAACTCAACCTCCAACAGACCACGACCACTGACCGAGCCTGCTCACCCACCCTTTGGCACCCCTTCTAGTGTTGCACACCAGGCCACGGTCTCCTGGAGGGCTCAAGGAACCTTGGCCACCTTGGACCCACACTTGAGCACCCCTTCCCGGGCTACACACAGGCATCCGGGGTAGGTACACCATGGAGGTCAAATTCCTGGAACATGAACTCACCCATGGAAGTCCCATACCTGGAATTCTACAATAGAGGAACTATGCCCTCTGGTGGCCGTTTTTGTGTTTTGCATCAACATTTTTTCAGAGCTCATAAAAAATTGGAAAAACGTGTCTTTTTGTTAAAAATCACATTTTCCAGATCCACTAATTTAGAAGCACCCGTCATATTTTTCCCGTTTTAATATTTTGACTTTTTCGCAGAAATTTGGAATGCCAAATCGCCGCGCGAGATTTAGTAACTTTCCATCCAAATGAATGGGAATGCGCTAACTCGCATTCGCTAACCGCCGAAAGCGTGCTGACGCTCCATAGACTTACATGTAAACCCCTTCCCGTAACGCTACATAAATTCCGCTAATCGCGCGCCGGGCTCATAACCCTAACCCTAACCTAACCCTAACCCTAACCCTAACCCTAACCCTAACCCTAACCCCCTAACCCTAACCCTAACCCTAACCCTAACCCTAACCCTAACCCTAACCCTAACCCTAACCCAACCCTAACCCTAACCCTAACCCTAACCCTAACCCTAACCCTAACCCTAACCCTAACCCTAACCCTAACCCTAATTATGAACTGCTAGCGCTGGGTTATGGGCAGAGCGCGGGAACATTCCACGTTCGGGACGGGCCTTTTATGGAAGTTTTTCAACGGCCTACAACCGCCAGACAAAACGTGTAAAATGTTTGAAAGTGGTCTAAATGCATCTCCCGGGCCGCAGGGAAAAATACTGGAATGTTTATGTGACCATATTTCATTTTTGAAACGAATAAAAGCCTTTTTTCAAAAACGACACTGTTGCAGTTCCGTTCTTTGCCACTGGATGGCAGTACGAGACCACGTAATAATTTACAGGCCAAAAATGACATTTTGCATGTCCACACACACAGAAGTTGGAATTCCAAAGTACAATTGTGCGGTGCTTGACCCACGGAGGCAACTTTTCCGGAACATCAACCTACCGCCCATGCACTCCTTACCTTGGCCCTCTGTCAGGCTACTGTACTGGGGGGACGCATCTGTGGTTGGTACCCCGTGGAGGTCCATTTCCTGGAACGTGTACCTAACCCACCTTTCACTGGTAACCGTGATCCCCTCAGTCAAGCCACTCTTCTGGGCATGTGTCTTAGGTAGGTACCCCCATGGAGGTCCACTTCCTGGAACTCAACCTCCAAGAGACCACGACCACTGTCCGAACCTGCTCACCCACCCTTAGGCACCCCTTCTAGTGTTGCACACCAGGTCACGGTCTCCTGGAGGGCTCAAGGAACCTTGGCCACCTTGGACCCACACTTGAGCACCCCTTCCCGGGCTACACACAGGCATCCGGGGTAGGTACACCATGGAGGTCAAATTCCTGGAACATGAACCCTCCCTCCACCCATGTACTGCCAACCTTTGCCCTCTTTCAGTCACTGTCTGGGGCATGTGTCTGAGGTAGGTACCCCATGGAGGTCCACGTCCTGGAACTCAACCTCCAAGAGACCACGACCACTGTCCGAACCTGCTCACCCACCCTTAGGCACCCCTTCTAGTGTTGCACACCAGGCCACGGTCTCCTGGAGGGCTCAAGGTACCTTGGCCACCTTGGACCCACACTTGAGCACCCCTTCCCGGGCTACACACAGGCATCCGGGGTAGGTACACCATGGAGGTCAAATTCCTGGAACATGAACCCTCCCTCCACCCATGTACTGCCAACCTTTGCCCTCTTTCAGTCACTGTCTGGGGCATGTGTCTTAGGTAGGTACCCCATGGAGGTCCACTTACTGGAACTCAACCTCCAAGAGACAACGACCACTGT